>NC_060251.1:108309482-108612374 GCF_921293095.1 Ischnura elegans
GTTAGCTATACGTAGTCAGGTTCTCAGGTTAGACTATAGATTTTTGAATAAGTTCAACAGATTCAGGCTCAGATTGGTGGAAGTTAGACATATTTAAAAAAATAAAAGATAATAATAATAATAATGGATTCCTGCAAGCAAAATCAATACAACATAAATAGATCAAGAAGGAATTAACAACTGAATTCCATAAAAGACTAACATCCATCCTTAAAACAGAATTAAATGCACAAAATGTAATCAAAGCCATCAATACGTTTGCGGTACCTGTGTTGACATATACATTTGGAGTGATTGACTGGACCAAAACCGAAATAGCAGGCATAGAAAGATCAATACGTACATCATTCACAAAATTTAATTTACATCACCCAAAGGCTGCAATAGAAAGGCTAACGCTACCCCGCTATATGGGAGGTAGAGGGTTAATAGATTTACAACAGCTCCTCAAAAACCAAATTCATGGACTAAAACATTTCTTCTACGATAAATCAAACAGTTCGAAGCTTCACAAATCAATAGTATATGCCGACAACAAATTAACACCATTAAATCTAAAAAATGGCACGACCGATGAAGCAACCAACACAGGAGCTGTTCTATTAAATAGAAAGGTAGAAGTATGGGCCCAGAAGGAATTACATGGACGATTAAAAATTCTTGTGGAAAAGTGCTACGATCTTTTATTTATTTAAATATAGATTTTTGCTTACGATTTAAGTCCTTGAATGTAGCTGTAGGAATTCAGAAAAAAAATCATTTTACTATCTTTCAAACCACTGCAGGAACAAGTGACTTTGTACGCAGTCACGCGCACAGGTGCAAAGTTAAATACACCATCGGATGAAGTTCGCCATGGGAAAATATTTGATTTAGCCGGAATTCGAACCCGTATCTCCCGATTTCTGGTCATGTGTGTTATCCATGTACACCACCGAGCCATTTTCTCAGAGCGAACCTCGGTATGCGTTTTAGCGAACAAGATGTTGACGTCACAAGTCCACACTGTTGCTCTCTATCGGTGAGAATAGTAAAGCGTGCAATTCTCCAAAATTAAATTTAGGCGGTCAGTCTGTGGTCGAAAGGTTTGTTTCGTCGTAAATGGAGCGTCCCCTCTATGGGACCTAAAATAGGCCGCGCTCTTTATCAACTGATACACCATTATAGACTTGCTATCTTACGTAAACATAAGCTCCCTCACTCTCTTGGAAAAAACCGAGATACGAAACACACACTGTTCATTGTTCATCCTCAAAATGAGGTGATAAAACAGGTATAACTCGTATCTCATCTCAGATTTCAGCCTCGTCTCATTCGAGTCGTCTTCATTCACATTCATTGCGTATTTCTTCCTTCCGTCGTACCCATGTGTTTATGGACTAAAAACGTTTTTGGGTTTTTGCACTCCATGACGAAATATAATAGCTCGAATTTGAATGATAATGGGTTATAACTAATATAATATATATAATATGATTACGTTGTAACACATTGGCATACCATAAGGCGTTCCACTAGAGGCTGTTTTTAAGCCTTTCGTAAAAAATTAATTTTTATTCGAGATAATATATCTTGCGATTTACTTTGCTTAACAAAAAAGTGTACGACTAATTTTGGGATAGAATCTCTAGAAATAAAAATACGGTGTTTAACATCTTTTGTTAAAAGAAGCTCCTGTCCTGAAGATGTTCATAATGACGTCTTTAGTGACAACCCTTCACCTCTCTTTACACTCTGGCATTCTCTTCAATTTCCCATTTTATCTCTTATGTTTTCTTATATCTTATATTTTCGCTAAGTTACACTTTTCTTTTGCTTTTCTCTTTACTTATTTATTCCTCACTCGCTCCAGCCTTATTTTTTTCAATGCCTCTTAATGCACCACAGCTTATACTGCACTAGTGGTTTTATATTCTTTTTCCCTCAGTCAGTATCTCGCTTCAGCACAGCAAAACGGTCCGTTAAAAGGTCTTAATCAGCGCTTTCTTTACAAAGTTCCTAATAGAGTTAGAAGTGGAAAGTTTCCTTTCACTGTTGAAGGAAGGATGTAACAGTAGCTAACAATGAAAAGGAGGTTCACTATGAAAAGACCTTTGCTCCCTTCGATATGATTGACACGTTCTAGAAGTGTTATTTGACATTAAGGAAAGAGTTCTTCCCGTCGCTAACTAGCTGCATTGGGAAGGGCTCATTGTTAGAGGAAAAGTGGTGGTCAGGATTTGCCGTTGAAAACTTCACATCGCTTAACACGAATGCAGTATTGAATGAAAATGCTATTGATAATCATCAGCTGGGCAAAGAGATAAAAACTACATTTGGAAGTCATCTGTTACAGTAGGAGGACACGGTCATCAGGCGGTGAATCAATTCAAGCTGATTCGGTAGCTCGTATACAGCGAATCATTATGCCTTTATAGAAAACGAAGCAACCCAAATTTTTAAATGAAAAATCGACGAAAAGAGTCAAATAAGTTGTGAAATTAAGAAGACTTTGTTATTTGGGGATCGTCGTCGCGATCCGAACAGTTCCACCGCTTCATTTAGGCACGATTGCAAAAATCATGCTGCGTCTTTCATCTTAAAATATACAATGCTCATCCAGAAATTGGTTGCACCAGCCATATTTCCGACAGACTTAACCTGGTAGATAAGGAGTTCGTTAAAAAAATGAAAAATAGATCGATAAATAAATCGTTTGGAAAATAGATCAAAAGCATTTTTCACATGTTAAAAAAATAGGTAATTGATGAAAATGAATTGGAATACAAAGTTAAAAAAAAGTATTAGAACGTGTTTAGAAATAGGTAAAGTTCCATGCTATAAGATCCTACCAATCATCCAAAAAGCTTGAAAAAGAGGACGCTTTTTCAAGCTTTCAGGGACCGGTTAGTCTCTGAAAAATATCTGCCACCCTCTACCTACTATCTACCTCTGAATTACAGACACCGCACCATTCTTTAATGATAACCCTGTATTTTGGTCATCGATGAACTAAGTAGACGCACATTTTTTGTGAAAACGGCGTTTATATTCGGTATTGATATAGTCCTAATCTTTTCACTGTCCCGCAATTCGTTTCTTTAGCTTTTTGCCACTGAATGCTAATTACCTTCGAATTATATGGGAAGGTTTCGATGGAAAATGATGGAAAAACCTTAGTGGTATTAGACTAATGTTTTTCGAAAAATGCAAGTTGGTATCTAAATGATCATGCAAAATCTGCTAAAGCACTTGCTTGAGTAGAAATAAAGTATGGCTTGATTAGGATGGAGAGCGGTGATATTTTTTTAATCGAAAATTATATTTTTATCGCATGTACTTTTAGATATGACATTTTTTTTACTCTTGAACTTACTTTGTGGTCATAGTCATGTGAGAGAGGCATTTACCGTGTTAATCCCTCATACCAGTTTTGGAAGAGCTTTAACGATAATTTCCTGCCTTTTCATGAAAATGATTCTGTACTGATGAGTCCCGGCATACAACATGCCGAATGATGAACCGATGAAGCATTCTTCACCCTGTTCTTATAGTAAATCCTGTAGGCGAGGATTAAATCACCCCATCTCCCTACCCGCCACTTTTATAGTGATACATAACTGCTCACAAGAAAAAAAAATTATTTCATCTGCATGTTATTATTATTTACCTAACATATACTTTCAGTTAGTATCCCACGGACTTAGAGATCGTGCGATAATAAGTCTCACTTTTTATATACTCTGTTTTGAGGGTAAAATATGGACGTGGAATAAGTCGTCCATTTGATAGAGGAATTGAGAGTCTGGACAGGTGAGCATAATAATAAAATTATCATTACATTGAAAGGTAATTATTATTTTGAGAAGGGTCATCTTACATTTTGGAAATTATTGTTTTTACATGGAGAATTTCTGATATTGTGGTTTTTTGCTGACTAATGAGGTTTTGGTTTCACCCCATTTATTCGCTTTCAATCAGTAAAATGTCAAAGCCCTGCAACGAGAATTGATTAGGGGGTGAGGTGGGAAAAACTCACTTCTGATTACCTCTGCTGGAGCTCTTTCAAAATAATCCCTCTAGGGATAGGACACTTAATTGATCCAGAGTATGAAAATTTAGCGGTCGACGTCATCTTCATTTACGACTCAGAACCTTGTCATTAGCGTTCGAATGGCCGGATGAGTAGACAAATTAGACGAGGTTGAGCAAGAAGGAGGTGCATGATGATATTCGATTGTTCTCCCTCCGACATTAGGACCTTTTGTCTACAATAGGGATGTTAGCATTAGGGTAGACTGGAGTTCGACGTCTCGCCCAAAGAGGCCACTCCCAGCGGAGCACCAAACGCCTACAACAACGCGGCTAATTCGCGGCCCGTCTGCCCACCGACAAAGTCGCTCCGAATTTCGCTCGTCATTTTTTTATTATTTCTGTTTTTCATAACCGGATTAGGTGGGATTTAATGGTTCCGATGAGGAGGTGTCGGAAGTGGTTCCCAAATTGGAAACTTGAGCTTGATTATGGAATGTTGAAGTAAAATATACCGGGCTATGCATTCGAGCGAGGATGGTGTAAAAGTAATGCTTCTCAGTGTCAATTAAAAATTTGTTCTGATTCATTACTACATTTCACAGTAATTATGTATTAACAATCATGAATTTGTTCCTGATACATTACTACATAGGGGGCATTTTTCGGTTCTTTGACGATATGACCTAAATTATATCGCTATGCAAGTAAGGAAATCGTTCAGAAAGAATATTATATCATTTCATCGCATAGTTGAAGGTTAAGTTAATGTCTTAGCAAACGGAAAATAATTTGCAAACATTGTAGAAAATTGTATAATAAGAAATGTGATCAAAAGTTATCTATCTTGTTGTTCCCTATTCGTCCTCTGACTTGCGTAAAATGCCCTTTATTTCTCAAGCCACTTGAACGATTAATTATAACTGTTTTCGTGTAATATTAAGCATTTCAAATTGATGCAAAGTACGAGTAATCCATCAATTTCTTGATTTTATGCATTCAATAAATTTGAGTGACGTACATATATCAATTTCAATGACATGATGAATGTTAAAATTACCGATTCAAGGATTGGTACTATTCGGTGTCGTAACTAGGAATATGCTTTGGGGGGATGAATGGGGAGAGTGGCGGAGTTCAGGAAAAACATTTTGAATTACAACATGCCTGAAAATGCATTTCATATCATTTTGGAAATTAAAATTTAACTTCAAGAAGATGCAGTTATTATACATTGTAACGTTTTTAAATATCCACTACTAACTTAGCAAATAATTTCAGTACAATTCAAAAACAAGCTCTATATTTTGAAACTTGGAAGCAAAAATACAACATCAAAACGCCACCATGACTATCACAATCCCATTTATATTATCCGTACTACCACTCACTGAACCACCGCCATGAACTGCGCCAGTGTGGGGGTCTTCAGCTCTTCGTATCCCTTTCCTCTGCTCTCTCTCTCTCTCTCGTAGACGCCTCCTTCTTCTCCGCGTTCTTTAATTCCTCCTGCCGATCCTGGGTTCTGCCGTATTTCTTCCTCCGATCGCACAATACACCTCTCTTTAATTTTTCTCCCGATCCTTTCTATCGCGTCTATCTCTTCCTTCTCTCCATACACGGCTCCCTTTATTCCGTTCACAACCATCTCCCCGTCCCTCAGTACCATTGTTAGTTTTAAATTATTTACAAACAACATGGTCGCTGGTTTACATTATGTTACAACATCAAATGCAGACAAGATTTAAAAATAAATTTTATATTTCTCTGAGGATTTGGGTTAGCTACGCCACTGATGCTAATCACTTTGAGAAGGGCTTTCTTATATTTTGGAAAAAAATTGTTTTCACTTGGAGAATTACTGATGTATGTTTTTCGGTGACTGGATACGTTTTGGTTTCATCCCGTTTATTCGCTTTCAGCCAGTAAAACGCCTTAGCCCTAAGACGACAATTGCTTTAGAGGAGGGTTGGGTAAAAGTAGCAGATCAATTGCAAATATTCTAGGTAGGTAATTGGATGGTATTTGTGAATAATAAGTACTTTTATTATAATTAAACTTCGAAAAATATTTGGTATCATAGCAGCTCTCATCAAGTAGTAGCAAAGCTAATATGGAACCCTACCACCACGTTCAAGGTTATAGTTTCATTCTACTTTCATGGAGGATTTTAAAATGTATATTTAATAACGGATTAAATGAATTTATATTTCGGTTTGGGTTTTATCAATTACAGCAATGAATCCATTTTTCTAGACTGCATATAAAGCATACGTAACTGTGTTTGATGAGCTATGATTAATGGCAATTTTTCCCTTCGATTGCACAGGCCAACAAAAAAATTTTGTTTGAAAAATTTTATTTTAATAGCTGATCTTTATAGATTTTTATGTGCCAAATCCAAACCTGGCCTTAGTTTTTTTTGTATCACCCATAGTTTCCAAGCAATATTTATTTAATATTTAGTCTAATACCCATATACGGTATACAGGGAAATTAATGAAACATTGTGTTACATCATAATATTGTTTGTATTTACTGTTCACTACATCGTGATAAAATTGTTTGAGTTTACCACAGTGTGGTAATACAGGGTTCACTTGTCAACTGGAATTGGTCTACATTTTCTTTCCCTTTTTTCCTTGAAGCTTCTATGTAGCTTTTTCTGCGATGAATCGCTTGCTGAACTTCTCGGTGAAGTAGCAACAGTAATCTTCATTATCTTCGTTCATTATACCTACTTTTTCAATTTTATTATAACTATAAAAAAGCTGTTAAAATCTAACCATATTGCTTGATTTCATAAATTTAACTGTAAAATTTGAATAAATGGTGGGTGATACAACTTTAAAACCATCATATTTGGATTCAGCAACTTTAAAAACATAAGTATAAGGTATTTTCAGTAAAAAAGTTTTTTCATTGTTGGCCTGTGTTATTTGCGCAAAAAAGTATGGATTTAAATTGCAGTCTTTAGTCAAAACTGCCCCAGTTTTCTGCTCATCGTCCATTTGGACATGGTTTGTGACGGGTAGAGCGGCGTCCGGAGGTAAACACAGAGGAAGGCATTATAAAAATATCTCGTAGTGGAAGACAATGGAAGGCAGGCGAAGGCATCTTCCCCCGGCAAGGCACACCGCGACCAACCTCCGGCCCACATGTGGCATCGGCGGGGGTTGAGGGGGAAGGAGTTTTGCGGGGGGTGGGGAAAAAAGGAGGGAACAGTCACATCCCGCCAGACGAAACAAGTGAGAGTCGACGCGCGTCCCAATGGAGTAGTTTAGTAGTTTTTTGTTGCCCGCACTGCCCGCGTGCTGCTCCTATCGCACGGCGAAGAGAGAAGTGTACCGTATCCGCGCAATTCACGATTTCGTGCTCTCCAAGACATACAAAAAAAAAGAAGAGCGTTTCCTCTTCGCTCGTTTTACGAGTAGATCCGCTGCCAACTTGGGATTCGTCCCGACCACCTTGTGTCTCGTGTGTGCTCGGAGAATACTTGAGCGTGGATAGTGTACAGCACGGCTCAAAGCAGCTGCTAAAGTCAACCTCGACAAGCTGTTCAATCGGCGGAAGTTATCAGTGGAGCGACACTTCCTCTCTGGTCAGGAATTCCTGAAGGTTCGTCCGCCGCGACAAACTGCGAGAGACTTGCCGATCCTCCTGGTGAGTGTTGCGCTTCCTTCTAGTGTTTTTTTGTAGTGCGGTGATAGGATGGAGAAGAAAGCTGAGCTCGTGGAGATTTTATTTTAGCTGGCGATTAGAGATGATAAAAATCTTTGTATGATACTTCAAATTGATATTGAGGGGTGGATACGTCGTGCTGGTGAACCCTCTAATCTTTATTTATCATTGCGTAGAACTGCAATGTTTCATAAATTGTCCGTCGTCTGTTCTACCGTTGCATGGAATGCAATTCCGAACGATATATATATATATATTAGAGATTTAAAAAATCTTTGTATAATACTTCAAATTGTCGTCGTACACATGGAAGGAATTAGACGCAAAAATATATTTTATTACAATTCTTTGCGGATTTTTTAGGAGAGCAAGTGTATTTTCTCTATTCAATGCAATTCTTAATGATTTTCTCATACCTACTGAAATTTTTATGATTGGCAGCTGCACTCATGCTGGCGGAAAATATATTTTTTGGAACTCCACTCATCATGGAATTGAATGCATTGAATGCATCAGTTCTGTCTCAAATCATGATGATCAAATATTTCTGTTTCCTTAAAATAGGCCATTGTGTTTCAAAAACCCTCACAAGGACTGCTAAGTAGTTAGGGGTGACTACTGATGTTTACTGAATTAATATCGAAGCGTCCAAATCAGTTATCGTGATGAACTGCTGAACTGCAAATTTTTAAGTCCAGAACTCGCCGCATTTGGTAAAAGTATCATGAAGCCTTCTAAAGTGACTCTTTTCATGACTGGAAAAACTTAATGAATGCATGAATGGCTATCAAATAGGAAATCAAACTCCGTGTCATTAACCTTCACTAAGCGTGGCATATATGAAACAGACAACGCGTGAAATGTGAAGGTGACACACAAGCGAAGCAAAAAGGTGATAGTAATGTGAAAGGAATTGGAAGAGATCTAAGTGTAGAAATTCAGGCGGTGGTCAAGGGTTCTAAACCATCTGGAAGTACGATGTATTATTTTCCTCGCGGGTTTTGGTTTCTTGTACTCGATGAGGAAACTTATATGGGCTCATTGCATCGTTCATAATTGTTTTACTCAAGGTTTCTGTATTTTTACAATTACCATTTCGGAGTAGGAACTATTGGAAGATACTGTTGAAAAAATGTAAACTTTTGTGGATCTGATAAGCAGGATACATATGCAAGAATCGAAAAGATTGCACAACGTAGCTCATGTTTTTGAAGGTAGTTGTGAAAATGTCATGTTTGGGAGTAAATCACATTTAGCATTTTAGCTTCTTCCACCTTCTCTCTTCTGTTTACGGATGGCACTCATTTTACTGCTATTATCTTGTCCGCGACTAAAAAGTGTCTTTAAAATTATATTTAATCCGTCTTTCTAAAAGAATCGTCGGTAACTAAAAGTAAACGTTCTGTTCTTTAGCGTATTCTTATTTGTAGGTGATCACGCATATGCCCAAAATATCATATTTTCATCATTCTTGGTCAAAAAAAGTTTATAGCATCGAATTCAGTGTTAAAAAAGAAGTCATTGTTCATTAATTGTTCAGGAAGCATTCACATAATGCCTTGCGTCAATTATAATTCCTTTAGAGCACGGAAAAAATACATTATTGAGACATGTGAATACTTGTGAGTCTGATAAGCAGGTTAGATAGGCGTTGAGTAGAGAAGATACCACAATATGACCTATATTTATGGAGGTAGGTGTGAAAACGCCAGATTGGCGAGTACTCTTTGAATTGTAACTATGTCCACCTCCTTTCTTATAGTCTCCCGAATCCTAGTTATTTTACTTTCTCCTGTTTACTTTCTAGGCAGTCTGTTGGAGGTATTTGCATAGATGCGAAATTTCAGTCTATTTCAGTCAGATTTTACTATTAACTTGAGCAGTTTTTAACCTAACTTTCATTTCTCAATCATTATTTTTAACACCACTTATTCTGCTCAGTGCCGCATGTAGCCAGAATCTTCAGGACTTGTTGGTAAACACCATATTTATTATCAAAATGAAGTTAGAATCTTTGCGTGCAAAATGTTGCTGCGCATCAACTCTCAGCATGGGCAATCAAAGTAGTTCTGTTTAAGCATGATAAGCCCTCTAGAGATCTGATTTCTTAAGTTTTAGACTTGACCTTGGTTATTTTCTCCTGAGATTTCGGGCCTTTAAGGTGCCAATAAAAGGCGGTGAATTAATGACGCAGGGAAAATAATATTTATTCAAGGCGACCTCGAATACAGAAATAAAAGGAACACTCATTGAGGCTGGTCAAGTACGTAAAATCACGTGATAAAATAATCAATCCCAGCATCCAATGTTGCTACCTCTTTTATTAAAGCTCTACAAATTGTTTTGCGTCATTCTTATGTTTTTGGTATTACCGAAGACTCCAATTATTCTTTAAGAGTAATGGGATCTGCGTTTCCGATAATTATTTAACAACAGTCGTTGCGGGAAGCTTTCCGTTCGGGTTCCAGTCCTTAACTGGATGAGAGGTCTCGTTTTGGATGCGCTGTCATATTCACTTATGACTTGATCATTAGCGAAGCTATGCTAATTCCTGAATCGCCCACGTGGTGAATCGCCTCAGAACTTATAGGGTTGCTCCGGACGACGCGTTCGTGCCTGCCTGTTGCATTCAATTGATGTCGTTATCAAAAGCTTGTGTTATTGATTCATGGATAGGTAGATTATTTAATTATTACGGGATTTTCCCCCTAAGCACTACAACTAAACGCAAGTCAACTGTTTTATGAGGATTTCAGCTTACAGTAATAAGATGAACAGAGTAAATCAAGATTTCAGACTCGCATCTTGGTCATTTATGTACGTCAACACAAAATTACATTACATAATTGAGAAAATCTTTTCTCGTTGATGAATTGCGTGTAGGTGCTACAATTGCATTAATAGGAATAAATTGATTTTTTTGGAAATTCACGCAGAAAACTTATTTTCTCTCTTTTAAAATAATAAATTAATCAGCATTTTAAGTGAAACTTCGTAAACTTTGGTTATCCCCGTAGCTTTATAACCTGTGAGTAAACTTTTGGAGAGGAAAAAGACAACATTTTTTTTAATTATAAAAAAATGAAACTTGGATTTTTTTAAAGGAATTTCACGAATTACCTGACGCTCTTATGGTATCGGGAAGTACATTGTTAGTACTTATATTACTGACGCTAATTTTTAAAATCCTAATTTCACGCAGACGAATTGCTACAACAAACATTAGTAGCTGTTCCAGGTTGGAAAAGAATATATTTTACCATAAATTTAAGATTAAATTTATAAAAGTTTTCATAATTTTTAACAATTCAGCACCAACATTTTACCACAGTTAATATTAGTATACTATAGTTATTTTAGCTTATAGGATAATTTATTTTCCCACAAACATTGAATTAAGGGGATACATTTTTTGCAACGCTTTAGCATGTGGATAGGCAATTCGTGGCCTGCAAGACAACTAGCTGTCCACCGCATGCATACGAATTTTAAAGCCGATAATCCTTGTTGATGATGAAAGTATTCTACCGATTAAGGTTGGTTTCAATGGAGTACTAAAGCAGTTATCTGGGAGCTTTCCTACCAGCACTGCCATCTTCAATTCACTGTAAGGCCTACTGCCTTTCAATCTATCTAAAAATCCTATTCTTTTCCTTCCCTCCCTCGTTTCCCTAACATTCTACCCTCTAACAGCATTTCTTGTTGATAAATTGTATAAAAAAATTATAATCATTTTTCATAGCAAAGTATCCTTTAATCAAGGTAGTAAGTAGACAATTAATAGATTTTATTTAAGGCAATTCTTAACCTTCCACATTTATGAAAGCTATTTCTTCAAACGCAGGTATTCAGATCACATTCAAAATTGTATGCTCCTAGCTATAAAAAGGTTGTTGGTATGGAGATTTTAATTTTTGCAATCAAGTGTTTAGGTTTATAAGAAAGAAATGCTGTCTACGCAGTCTACTATGAACAGCTGCGCGACTTCTTTAAGGTTCCGGAAGGGAATTAAGGTTCGTTGTGATTTCCGCGGTCTCACCTTATCTTTCCGGAAACTCAGATTTATATAAGACGCAAGCTGTGGATAGTGGAGAACTTTATCACCGCAATGGGATATTTTCGTTGAAGAATACGACATTATTCCTCCAGAGCATACATTTTATGACTTAGGAATGAGAACGTTAGGGAAGTTAATAATAAATTCACAGTTCAAATACTAATTATAGTACCTAATATGTAAAATAGTAAGTTAAGTACTGTGGCTACATTTGGTAGTTTTGGATTATTATTCGTACGTTCTGTGATAAGTTGGTATTGATAAGCAGCGATGAGCGTTGAAGTTTAGGGCCACATAAATACCAACGAAAATGACATGGCATTGTGAAGATTGCGTCTTGTGCCCATTACAGATAAGGCTCCAATGGAATCGTCGATGCCTCTGATGGGATAGAAATCTAGCTATTCTCTCTGAGCTATAGCAACGAAAAAATTTGTTTGGATTTACTTTGCAGTAACCATGGAAACTATTACTCTTGGGTATCCAGCCTTTTTGATATTTTATTTTACACTCTGGATTTTTTTAAGACAGGAAATAATTAATTTTAAGTTCAATTAAACGAGAGGCTGGAGGTCCACAATTCGATTGCGCAATCTCAACCATTTTGAGATAGATTGTTTTAGACAAATTTAATCGCACATTTCTAAATTATTAGATGTCCTTAACTATCCGGAATATTAAATAAAATGATAAAAAGGCCGAATATCCAATAAAAACCGTTTTCATTGTAACTTAAAAGTGCATCCCCACATATCTCTCCCGAGAGCATTAAACCGCATCGAAAAGCATTGCATGCGCATAAGCGGCGTATAAACTAAAAGCAAAACTCTGAAATTATTACAAGTTTCCCCTACACTCTCTAACTGTAAACAAATATATCTAAAAATAAGTTTAAGGGCCAAATATTAATTATTTAGTGTCCTTAACTATCCCGAGTATTTAATAAAATGTCAAAAAGGCTGGTTATCCAAGAAAAACAGTTTTCGTAACTGCAAAGTGCCATCGTTGCCATAGCTCAGTGACTATATAGTTCTGATCCCATGTTTATGGACAAATAATGTTAACAATTGTCGCTCCTACCACCTCCTGAATTAGGTATTGCAGATTCCTCCTGAAACGCAACCTGTACAGAACAAGGATGAAATTCGCCATGACAAAATCATTTGGCTCGGCCGGTATCGTTCAGTCCGGAATCATTTTGCTCAGCCAAATGATTTTTTCATGGGGAATTTCTTATTTGGTGTACATAACTTTGCAGCCGTGCGCATGACTGCGTACAAAGCTTCTTGTTCCATGCAGTGCTTTGGACTAATTGAGATCCCTACTCTTTTGATTTCCGTCTCGATCATGTTAAACCGTCTTCACGAGCGTCTGTTTTTTTCCCGTCTGTCTCCCTTGCACGTTATTGGTCGTTCACCCACGCGCAGCAAAATGTTTTTGCCCGAAGTCTTGTGTCTGCGAAGGGAGGTAAAAAAATGAATAAATAAATACCGAGAAGCTATTTGTCACACCAGTCTGAATTGCAAAGGTCCTTAATCCATAACTTTCACATGATTAGTTTGCTCTCGGCGTGTTTTTTTAATGGTCGCGAATTAAAGCCTCTAATTACAAGTTGCGGGGACCACGAACAAGCGATTCACGACGAGTCTCGCCCACGCCTCTCGCCGCCGGCCGAAGCAACGGTCTCCGGGTGTTGGTGACTTTCCCCACCCGAGATGTATGCTAATCCAATGCATTGGGCTCGTTTCAAGGCAGGTGGGGGGGGGCAGACTACGCTTGTATTTTTACGCCAAATCGCGTTCGCTCCGAAATCACATCGATGCGAGTTTTAAATTTTTGGAAAGGTTTTCTGGAACCTCTCAAGGGTTGGAACCAAATAGTCGGCCTTGTCACGTCTGAGGGAAGCTACGCGATTCATCAAAAAATGCTTCTCGTTCATAGATTGCTTGGGTAATTAATAATGAATATGGGTAAACTCTTCTCGGGATTCGCACCGGGTTAGCCCTCCGTCACTAGTGTCACATTTTGAAACGCTATTTGTCTCGTCTCGCAGACACCATTTTGGGATGGTAAAAAAAATGCATAAAAGTAGAAATTACCTAGTACTATGAGGTTCGGTATAATTGCCATGGGAATTAAAGAACCTGGATAGCGTAGTGGTCTGCGCAGTGGCCCGGAAAACCAAAGGTCCGTGGTTCCATTCCCGGTCCAGGGGAATTTATACTTGTACGTAGAAATAACCGTTTTCACTACTATGAATCATTAATTGAATACTTTATTTCATAAATGGACAATATATGAACAAATTTATGCATAATGATGCTGGTGTTTTTCTTTCATCGAAATTATATCAGCATGATAATTTGTCTCATCAATAACACTGTGTTAAAGTATTACCTCATGTAATAATGACCGTTTTATATATACTTTTCCATGAATAAATTTGATTCCCGTCGGACCTTGGTAAGCCATTTTTGAATGATGCGTAGAAATCAGCTACCTACTTGCTCTCCATTTGCAGAGTCATGCTCATAAACTTCAGGCCGGTTCCTGAGATACTCCTAATGCACCTAACATTAGTATGAAGGCATATTACTGCCTATGATTCGTACTGATCTCATCCCTCCATAAAAATATCTTCCCGAGGTCGTTTTGATTCTCACTTTCTTCAATTCACGCCTTGTTTTAAATTATTTTCGCCATCTTCGAGTTTAATGGATTCCAAGAGCCCTTGTGAAAAGAGATTTTATTAAAAAAATAACTGCGCATAAATTTAAATATAAATTAGCTCGGAGACGTAGCCCGACTCGATTTTTTGCGTATTAATTCGGCAAACTTAAAAGACTTCTCGCGTGATATGGGATCGAGGTGGGAAATCGATTAGTATGTCAGACCTGGAAAAATTTGGTGTTCCTCTTGATGGAAAATTCGAGGTGGAAAGTATTAAAAGACGCTTTCTTGTTAATTTTCTTTCCCGCTGATATGTGTGTGCAAGTGTGGCGATTTTTCCCAGTGCCAGTAAATGTTGGCTACCGTCCAAAAAAATTGTTTAAGCTATTCTCCTGTAAATAATCAATTCTAAAAAGTGAATAATTGGGATTTAAATCGTATGAAGACAAAACTGTGATGAATATACTATATTGGATTTATTTAAATAAAAATTGGAGGATGTTCTCACAATCAGAGGTGAAAATGTATTTCATCTAGGGCTATCATTGGTCACCCATTCAGGCATGTTAACATGACAAGTTATATTCAGCAACCCCGCCTTTTTCCATTTCCATCTTAATTTTATTTCTTTACTTCAGGGATATCCGATTAAGTTCAGTACCTGGGAGTTACGATAACTTCGAACCTATCGTGGTGGAACCTATCGGAACCCATATAAGAAATATTTGCGCCATAGCCCTGAAGAAGCTTGGATTCGTTTAGCGCAATGTGGGAAGACTGTGGCGAGAAAGTAAAAGAGATGTACTATTTCGCATTCGTCTGGCCACACCTAGAATATACAGTAAGCATATGGTATCCGGTGCAGAAAGGCTTATCCGTGAACTTAATAAAATTCAAAGGACAGCAGCGTGATTCGCCAAAAACTGCGCTGAGCGTACAGAAAGCGTTACAAAGATGTTAAAATAATTAGGCTGGGAGCTGCTAGAGACTCGGAGACCGCGCACTTAAATCGAAAATCACTTCAGAAATGTCCGATTAATTTAAGTACGTGGGAGTTACGATAACTTCGAACCTATCGTGCTTGTGCAATTAAAACTTGCTATCTTTCAAGAAACTCGGGTAACATCAAATAAGAATCCAGAACTATAATTCCTGGTACGACAGAAGCGATAAATTAAGAGAGATAATTTGCCGACAGATAGATATGGGAATTTGTTTTTCCCCAACAAAAAAAGGAATTTAATGTATTGTAGCCGTCATTTCGTCCGAGAATTTGTTTTTTAAATGTGAATGGCTCGTGACATGACAACCTCCCCCATACGCCTACTGAGGCAAACAGTGGGATAGTGCTCTTCGTTTCATCAATAAAATGTATCCTCTGAGACTCCCGCCCTAATTTTGTATAAAGCTGTCGTATGCCCTCAATGAAGGAAATCGAAATTCTTCAGACCTTATCTGTACAAAAAAATAACGATAATTTTTTTGTAAAAGTTGTTTCTATGGATATTTTAAGTGACGTTACCTTCGTACCACAGCAGGGCCTCTTTAAAAGAGGCTGAAATATACGTGCATTCCGATGACCTTGATAGGGAACCTTTAAAATTACGCTTAATGGAGTGAACGTGAATGTGTCGGGGTGGGGAAAGAGCACTACAATTGAGTGTCATTGAGTCGAGAGCTTCCCTAACCCTTCACCGCAATGGATAGAGACCTCTGGGCGGCGACCCTGGGAAGGTTGTCAATCATGAGACGAAGCCGCCATCATTAGGCAATTGATCTTTCATATCACCCAATGAATGTGTGACACAAACGATAGGTACTCTGTTCCAAAAGTAATGAAAGACTATTTTGAATAAGATAATCATATCAATCGAGGAGTTATTTATATTCATTCCCTTAGTGGTGTTCCAGTCGAACGATTGGTCGAAGCCTGGGAGAGCTCTTGAAGTCAGCTTCTCAGTGAACAGTCATGAAGGATTTGAAAGTATAATGAGGGTGTTCATTGAGACATTAGATACATAATACCTAATGTAATATGTGAATATGACTATAATATTCATGCTTACAAAAGGATAAATTAAGGGATTAGTCATTACCTACGTGAAGCGTTGTAGAAGTTTTTATTTCATTACATATTCAAAGAACCAGAAGTCATTCTGAAAGACGTTAAACATTGCTACAGCAGGTTTCTGGAGAAACAGAAAATAAATAAGGGTGGAGAGGAACCGCCGTCAGACTTAGGCTATCCTTAAGGCCCAAGGAATTCGACAGGTATACGTCCTCTTTGACGGACTCTTTACGTCACTCAAAGTCCACCTCCTATCACTCAATAAGGAATTGAGATTTCTTTGGCAAATCTCTTTCACTTTTGAACTCTTAACTCTGGTATTTAAATTGAAAGTCGGCACTTTAGAGTCGCATTGTTTCAATTGTCATATAAGCATCCTCAGGTACTAATAGAAACTAAAAAAAAGTCCATCTCCAACAGATATTTGGAGAGATATATATATCTACTTTAAATGGATTTTTGCTAGTTTCTATTAGTATCTGAGGATGGTTGTACAAAAATTGAAATACGTGTTGTACTCTGTCAATAAATTGTGGTCAATATGAAATCTTCTTTTTACGTTTTGTATGGCTTATTCTGATCCCCCTTTAAGGTTATCGTAAGCTGGAGAGAAAATTTTTAATGATGTGCAAGTCGTGTTGGGTGGGCAAGGAAAGTACTAGATGAAATAAGGTTTGGTAATGGACGAGGCTAGCGAAGAAGGTCATGATTGGACACATGATGAAGCGGTAGGGAAAGGACAAAACTAGTCTAAATAATTAGGCGAAATAGGCCGTACTTTTAAGTGATCTATGCATAAGAGAGATTGGTGTACCTTGGGTGTGATTTGTGAAGGCCACTCTGCATTCACATAGACATATCCTTTTGGGTGTACCCTCTGAAATTATTCTTTGATGCATTTTTCACTCTTGTTTCATATTGAATTAAATAAAAGCAATTACCTATGCTATTCATGAGATCATAAATGTAGAGTTAACTAATCTCAAAGTTAGCAATGGTCTTGGTACAATTTATATCAAGAGTCACCTGGAATTCGCTTCTGAAGTGCATAAGTAGCTGATTTAGATGATCTTCCACAAGGTAGTTTTAAATGGACAGAAATTAAATACGAGGACAAAATTAGATCATTTGATGCATCGTTCTTGCACCGATGTTTATGATAAATACCATCCTGAAGGTTTTTACGCCGAGCGATGCGTCCATCTTCTTATAAAATGAAAGTGATTTCAGAGGTGAATGGCCCTCTGACTTTTGAGGCTTAACACAACAATCACTCGTGATCTCTGAAAGAGTTCAAAGCGACTTCCTTTCGCGACCCCCAAAGCCACCTCTATCCTTATAATCCACTTACTCCCCACTTTTTCTTCATTCTTCACCCTCTTAAAGTCTCAATCGTCTAATCCCTTATTCCGGGGCGAGAAAATCTTTAACTGCACTCTAACCCCCCTATCATCATTGTCGCCTAATAGTGCAATCACAGGTCCTTTAGCATCCATACAGGGAGGGAATGTTTTTCCGAGGACATTTAGAGGTGGAGGCAAACCAAATCCCTGTATTTTTAACAGTTCCTTGGGCGGAAAAGGCACACCTTTTCCATTGCATTGAGTTATCTCTTTCGAGGTGGGATACCCAACCCTGCACTTCACATAATTCCTCACTAACCTTTTCTTTAAACTATTACATAACGATCATCTCATAAGCTTCTGTTGTTCAAAGAAATAAGATAACAATTCAAATACCTATAAATTTTAATGACTTTCAAGATTTTTCTTTGATTATTGTTGAAGTATTGAACCGATTAAACTAAGTTTGCATGGAGTATTTAGGAAGTGTTGAGGCAGCTTCCCCTTCCTTCTTGGACTTTCCTCTTCAGTTCACAGTAAGGACTTTTATTCTATCTAAAAATCCTATTCTCTTCCTTCCTCTCCCTCTCTTACCCAACATTCTTCCCCCAGTATCTGCTCCCCGATGAGTACTCTCTTCATCCCCTCTGCATCCTCTGGAAGCTGCCTCTCCTCAGACACCATATCTAGCAGTTCGTTGTTCCTCTCCGTCCACTTCACCCTCTCCATTCTTCGTCACACCCGCATCTCGAATGCTTCCAGTCTTCTCTCGTCCTCCTTCCGAAGTGCCCACGATTCCGCAACGTAAAGCTCCAGATCAGACTCTTCCCTAACCTTTTCTCTAAACACATGAAAATCCTCTCATAAGCTCCTTTCTGTTCATGAACTGAATGCTACTGCAATTTTTTTCTTGATGTCCTTACTGCTGTATCCGTTTTCCTCTAATGTGCTGCTTAAATAGTTAAAATGTTCTACCTGCTCAAGTTACCCCCCCCCCCCCCTACTTTTATCTTGAGGCTATATTCCTAGCTTGCGATTCATTACAATAGAGCACCACCATTTCGTGATTAAAATACTATACTATTATTTGAGAAACTGTATTAACGTGTAAAGCATTCAACACAAAATAAAGTCGGAGAAGAAAATAAATTAGAAAATATCTCATCTAGAAGCTGCCTCTCCTGACCCACCATGTCCAGCACTTCGTCGTTCCTCCTCCTCTCCGTACACTTCACCTTCTCCATTCCTCGCCACATCCACATCTCGAATGCCTCCAGTCTTCTCTCGTCTTCCTTCCTAAGTGTCCACGTTTCTGTACCATAAAGCGCTACACTCCAGATTCCAGAATCCAGACTCTTCACTAACCTTTTCTTTAAAATATTGCATAACGATCATCTCATAATCTCCTGTCGTTCAAATAAATAAGATAACAATTTTCGCTCTTGAAGATACTGGCCTTACGTGCTTGAAGCCTCTTCGGTCAACTTCTTCCGATCAGTCAAGCTCGCAAGACTTGTATTTTCTCGAACAACCACCAGCATACGCATTTAGGATAGTTTTCGTTTGTTTTAATTCGTTTTTCTGTATCCACTTAAGAGAGAAATCATGATTTTTCTCCCAATTATTGCAATTTTACTTCCCTTGAGGATTTATGATATTTATTTTTGAAACCTACGAATAAATATTGCATCTATCACGTTCTGAATTGTGAAAGTACACCTACTGTATCGACAACTACGCTGATACAATTGCGTCAACGGTAAGGTTCTTTAGTAGCATTTTATGGGTTAGTGGGCCATAGATACCCTTCTATTTTTGGATTGCAGAAATTTTTTGGGGATATACGCCTGAACCATAAATAATTTGGTATTTGTGTCAACGTTTAAGTTACAGCTAGCTTAATTAGGGATTTTTAACACCTTTCTAACAACGAATACGAACTATTTCGATATTCTCTCTTGCTTATATTACTGACCAATTGTCTCGATTCAACCAAGCCTTCAACTGCATAGGATCTGTTATCATCTTTGGAGCCTAATTTTGCAATCGGATCGTTTGGCATCCATAAAGAGACGGATCGTTGTTGCATTTACAAGTTAAGAGACCTGTTACTCTTAAGGCAAACGAATTCTCCGTTATTAACGGTTCCGTGGGCGGAGAAGCTCGCCTTTTCCACTTTTCCACCCCCTCGGAATGGCGAGTTAAGTGGTGCAAAACGGCGTAGGTGATACGGTTTAATGATCTCTGGCGTTATGACCCTTTCATCGGCTCCATTAAGACCTGCGAAAGAACCCGCTTCCCATCTCTTTAAGTCTCGTCGTTCGTTTTCTCGTGGATCCAAATGGAAGATCAGATCCAAACTTGAGCATCCAATCTAGCCATTGAAGGGGGATCGTGGGGAAAAAAATCCTCAGCAGCGCTTTGCATACAATGGCCTTCTTTCGCATCGGAGAAAGGAGTCGGGGGAGAGGTCACACGACTCAGCTCGCGACAATGATCATGCTTTAGTCGTCCGTTGATCTGTGAATTGCGGTATTGTTCTGCAACTGTCATGGTGGGCATGAACCTTTTATAGCCATGCTTCTGCCTGGTGGTGTATTTGGGACATATTTTAAATTCTCGGGAATTCCCTCTTCAGGAATCATCATCATATTATGAACTGAATAAAAAAAAAAGGAAGGCTGCACGGATCGTCATAAACTGCGACGGGCGTACAGACAGCGTTATCCAGATGTTAAGCGAATTAGGCCGGGAGCCGCTGGAGACTCGGAGGCTGCGCGCTAGGCTTTGATTGTTTGAACAATTGAGAATGGATATGTTTAAGAGCAACACGGAGAACATAGTATTAGAGCCATAGCATATTTCCACGCCCGACTGAAGTGATAAATTAAGAGAGATATTTTGCCGTTTTTCCCCCGAACCAGAAAGGGCTTTAAGAAATGCAAATCGTAATTTCAATATGTGTAAACAGCTGGTGTCCTAACACCCCCTGCCACACGCCTTTTTGGGTGGCTTGCGGGTTAGCATGAAGAAGTAGATCATCACTGGTCAAAAAACTTAAGATTAATGAGGCCACAATTGAAGCATTTGATTTTTTAATATTTATCGCTCATTTAATTCAACTATTTGGGCTGCACATTAGTGAAAAACGGATGTAGCAGTAAGAGCATATTCAGGCAAGACGAGATTTATTTATTTACTCATTTATTTATCAAATTGTCCACATGCAGCATAGTTTGCCATTAAACTGCACTTTTCTATTTATTTCTTAATTTTTTTTACATTTTATTGTTTCGCAAAGCGGTAATCACAGCTAAATGATTTTCACTGAGGGATCAGCAAAATTATCGCGGCATTAATTTTGCGTAAGAACAATTTAATTATCATTTGCTTGATAATTTAACAGCCCAAATAAAAATGCGCTAATAGCCCTAAAGGTTAATAATATTAATTCCTCTCCTATGGACCTTAATTTTCTGATATTTTAGCATTTTATAAAGCATGCATCGGACATTCTTTGCTGGAACATGCTATTTTCGAATGCCCAGTTTGCATCGCTATCCAATGAATTGAATTTATTTCTCCGTAAAAAATTCCTGTAAATTGTTCAACAAATACAAAACCATTGGAACTAGGAGTTCCCATGACTATCGCCCTAAAAGGAGGGAACTATCAAAGAAGTTATGCTATACTACTGACCAAAAATGTCAGCATTAGTTCATCATACATACGGCACATTTACTTTGCGCTTTGAAAATATACTCATGACTATAGATTAACCGAATGATATAATCCAAACAAAACGATGCACTTGGGGTAAAATCATGAGTTAGATCAAGATTAGAAGTAGTTTTATATGTTTATATTCAATAGCCATTGTTTTATGTATCTTAAGAAACCGCTTCACAGTCCTAGCATTTTACAAGGCAATCATGAACTTTTAAATTTTAATGTACGTGTAAATTAATTAGGGCATACTAAAACTACGATAGCCAGTGGCGTAGCCGGGAGAAACAGGGGGTTAGGCAGTAGGTCCGGGGGGCCGGACTTCCTCCCTCCCGAAATATAAAAAAATACAATTACTTTGATTCATAAAAGAAAACAAAATATTGAAAAATCATGAATTTACAAAAGATTTTTGTGGCAAATGACGTTTTTTTAATTATGAAAAGTGTTAAATTAGTTTAAAAACCCTTACTTAGTACCCTGTTTTTCAAAAATTTCCCCCCTGATTTTGGATATCCTCAAAACGAAAATCCTCGCTATCCCACGGATGATAGTCATAATTTACTTTGCCGTGCAATGTCTTGATGTATAGTAACATTTCAACTGAGAGACCGAAGTTTATACTAGCAGTAACGGGTTGGACACGTTTTCTTATACCTCTAAACCTTCAAACAGGTTACATTTGTTATTAAGCTTTTTCCTGAGGGTGAGAGATATGCTGTAATGACTCGGCTCAAATATCGTTCGGGCATTAAAGTGTTTGAAAAAAATTTAATCTCGACTCTTGAGTCCTCTTATCATTCGGAAAACCGATATCTGGGAGCAATAAAAAAGTATTACGGCTGCTGAAAGTGCACCGATACAAATCTTTGTTGTAAACGTGTTTTCCTTGACCGCCGTTAGGATCAGTGAGCGTCTCGTCTGGTGTATATACGCCCTCTTGTGAAAGAGTGTTTGTGTCACCTTTCAGAAGATAGGCGCGATGAAAGGCCTTGGAAGTCGTATCCGACCGTCTGGGTCTTTTTTTTATCAGATTATTGAACACATCAGGCACTATCGGTATACCGTCGATAGAATTTCTTCCTTGAGCTTTGCGACACTTCCGATCATGTTTGCATGTCCTAAAGGTTGACCTGAATTCCTGTGATGATGCTTATTTTTCATGGACAAACGTAGCCGGTAGCGTAATCTTATCCCTTGTCAATTGATGCTGTCGAAACTGTAACGCTACCCATGTTGTCAATGTGAGCGACAGCGATTTGGAACGTCATTGATGGCAGATTAGAGTGAGAAGGCAAAAGATGGAATGATTTGGCGCTTTCAGGCGTGGGAATACTATGTCCACATAAGGGATGCAATGCAAAATTTCAAGTTATTTAGTTTCTCATTGAAGATATTAATTATTTTATTATTATAGTATTCTACAGATTAAAGTAGATTTCCATGGAGTACTAAAGAAGTAATCTGGGAGGCTCCCTTTCCTTCGAGCACTGCCTTATTCAATTCACAAGACCAACTCACTTTCATTCTGTCTAAAACTCCTATTCTTTTCCTTCTTCTTCCTCCTTTGCCTAACATTCCACCCTCCAACACTGTTTTCAATATTACGATAAGTACTCGCTCCATCCAAACCTTCTGTCTCCTCCGTATCTCATCTAAAAGTTGCCCCTCCTCGCCCACCATGTCCAGCACTTCGTCGTTTCTTCTCCTCTCTGTCCATTTCACCTTCTCCATAACCACATCTCAAATGCCTCCAATCTTCTCTCGCCCTCCTTCTTAAGTGTCCACGTTTCCGCACCGTAGAGAGTTACACTCCAGATCAAACTCTTCACTAACATTTTCTTTAAACTCTTACATAACGATCCTCTCAGAAGCTCCTTCCTGTTCATGAACGCCTCCTTTGCTAACGCAATTCGCTTCCTGATGTCCTTACTACCGTATTCGCTTTCCTCTAATGTGCTGCCTGAATAATAAAATATTAATGCTCAATAAAATATGTATTGCGCATTAAAATTGTATTCCTTAGTATTTACTCAATTTTTAAATGACCAGAGTATTTTATTGCGTTGAAACATATTTTCAGAGCTGTGCTCAAATAGGTACGTACTATTTCATTATATCCTCCCGACAGCGTTTAGATAAATACTCCTCTATCTTTCGAGCAGGATGGGTTAGAAACCAAAGTAAATTTCACACAGGTTATATTTAATTTTCTGAGACCAGTTTTACTCTTTTAGCTTCTGAATGAGGAGGCTTCATTTACTTTGATGGAAGCCTGGAATTCTGGCATTGAATATTCGCTTTATTCGCTATTTAAATGACCACTGAAAAACATATAATTCGATTACTCGATAGCACCCATATAGCATACTAGATAGACAATAGAAATTGTCACCAGGTATCGCCTTTTTCGTCCATAATGCTTAAATATTTCACGGAATGCGTTGTTTTCAAGATATGAGTACCATTTACATTTAAAAGTAATATTCGTTTGCAGTCTGATTATGAGTGGGAACTCACTGATGAGTGACGAAGTAGGAAGAAAACATTATTTCTTAAAAGACTCAGAAAAACGGCCTTTTCAACATTTTTGTAAATGCCTCGTAATCATCCTTTCTACGGACCAATCCTTTCAAAGAATTTAGCATTTCATATAGTCATTTTGTGAATGAGTAAGTTATTCATGTTCTAAGTATGAAAGTATACCCGAATGAAAGTAAGATCTTATCTAGAAATGGTATAGAATTTACAGCGATAAGTAAAGTAGATATGAATACGCTTTAGTTTTTTATACCTATTCCTTTTCATATTCTTATTATTATCATTAATTTCATAATATAAGTTAACTTTTCTTAAGGCTAACACCGCCATTTAACTCTTCCAAAAACAATATACAATCAAGATTTTGATACCATCTATTGCGTTGCATTAAAAACCGATTGCTAAGAAGTGTGTGTTTTCATGAAAATATGCTTACTTCTCCTATTTCTTCGAACATGTTTCTTAATGTGTTCCTGACAATGAAAGCACATTTTTCTCCTCTGTAGAGCAAACAGCTTATCAGAAACTGCAGAAAGTATGGATGAAAGAAACGGCTACTTTCAAATCTCGACTACGTTAGGGCAAGTTGTTCCTAACGCCTACACTAGATTAAAAACTCCATTGGTTATAATTTAGTTAGTATTATTCGTGTAAATCTTCGGTACTGGAGTGTATTTCTCTTTTACTCCAAAAAATGTAGAAAGTCAACTTATATCTTCACTTATTATAAAATTTGGCAAAATCAGGTAGAATTTGGCATTAAAAGAGATATTTAGCTCCTAGAGTAATTTTTAAAGTCACTACTTTCCCGATCAATATTAAATTTTCTTTTTACTTGAGCGGTTCATGCTCATCTTAACCTCGATCTAAACCACATTGGCAATTGATTGAACATCATGAATGATATTTAGGCTTAATGGGGCAAGAACTATCATATGAGGTTCAAAACATTCTTTGAACACATTTTCTTTTTCCCTTGCTCAGGTTTTCAGTTTATTGACTCTAATTCCATTTGAATCAGAATAACCACTTTCCTTTCGGCGACTTTTGTCTGCACGTTCTCTCGCAAGTTTAATGTTCACTCGCCCGACTGACCGTCCGTATCTGATAGCGCTAACCAAAAACATTCGCAATTGAAGAGTCTTGTTTTGTGCTAAGGATTGAAGGAGTGTGCGTGCAATTCTCGGTAGATAAGGAAGATTTAAAGGATTTAAGAAAATGCTAATAAGAAAAAGTTCCTGGCTTGACGTTGAAAATCCGGAGTGGAACCGCCCTCAGGCAATCCTGCTTTGCTCTGAAATGGTGCATGTACGAAATTGATCCGTGGGTGGAGTTTTATTTCCTGCTTAACGATTTCTCTTTCAAAAATGCGTCGTATTCCAACGGAGACATCTTAATTTGATCATCGGTCGTCCTTGGAACTTCTTCTGGAGTTAAGTGACGTCGCTGTAATCTTAAAATTATTTTAATTTGTTATGAGGAATGAGTATTAAAAGTTTAGAAACCAAATTTTAAGATGACTTATTTTTGCCCGGAATGAATGGAAACGTTAAATATCTATTCACATCGTACGGTGTAATTTATTTAGCTTTAAATGATTATGTCCGCACCTTTTGGGTGAGGATATAGCAAAAAACAAATTAGGGAAATTAACTCCCTGAGTCTTCTTGAAGACCTCTCAAAGGAGCATAGAAAGGTGTAAGTTACAATATATTTTATTTGAAAAGTAGGGCAACATTTTGTTTTAAAATTGCCTGCTATTCTATACATCATCATCATCATCATTAGTCAACAATCCTGAGATTGGTTTTACGCAGCTCTCCATTTCTCTCTCCTATCCGCTAATCTTTTCATAGACATATTTATTCTGTTTTACATCCTTTATAACCTGTCCTATATAACTAATTCGGGGCCGTCCCTTGCCCTTTTTCCCTTCCACTAGTCCTTCAATGATTGTCTTCATCAGACCATCGTGCCTCAAAATGTGTCCAACATCAGACCATCGTGCCTCAAAATGTGCCCTATTCTATACATAGATATATATATTGGTACATTGTTTTTATCCCTCACATTTTATCTGTAAAGTAGCTGCCCTTATTTTTTAAACCACATGTTTTCTACCTAGATCTGACAAGACCATTGTATGAGTCGATGGTGAATCATCTACATATTCGTGAAGGGGAATTTTGGCGCCGTATTAATGTTTACTGTTCGCATGACATCCGATGAAGCACTTTTTGAAATAGTAGTGGTTTGAAAACTCAGTGGAGTCTGTGAAAACCCATTAGGTGCCCATAGGATTTCGCTAAACGTTTTCAATGCAATACACGGAATTCCTTAATTGATTGACTTAGCGTGCATTTAAATGAGAGAATTAAATGTATCCAGCTATAATGTTACTTTATGAGATTAGCAAGGGTTCGAGTTGAACTCCAATGGCACTGACTTTCAGCCTCACAAACATTGCCCGCAGCAAGGGAATGAAATTCAGGCTTTTTTAAAACTTATTTTTGGTGTTAGTATTGTAATAATCATTACAGATATTCAATAAATGCATATGCTGTTGAATTTTTATAAATGGAGAACATTCATATGATTACTGTAAAATGGTTCTTTAGATACCCATTGACCCATTGAGATAATCTCCATATATCTCAAATTTCCGTGCCTAATGTTCTCTGCCAAAATTAACGATGTCATCAATCCATGATCCGGGTTAGTTTCAGGTGCCTAGCGATTTGTTTAAATTTACGCTTGGAGTCTGGCCATTGAAGCAGATTCAAACGTCACGCTTGAATACTGTAGTAATATTTTTGCTATGAATATACCGCAATCAGGTTCCCGCTCTTTACTCTCTTACTGCAATAGAAAATGAAAATAATGCATCCAGTGAGGTTCGCAATATATGATTAAGTGTCGGTACCAAAATTTCGTACCTAGGCACATCTTCAGGTTGATGAAGTTGTTACCACCTGAAGATTTAACTATACGCTAAAAAAAATCCGGATCATGCCCATTATACATATATACTTAATGGACTTAAATAAGTTTGCTATTTTTATTTTTTACTGTCCAAAACGAATAATTTTGGCCTTAGACATGTAGGAAAAAGTTATTGCACTTAGACGGACTTTCAAACCCGAGTAAAATGGATTTAATATTTCCTACATTTCTACCACCTCCCTTATCGCTCTACTAAAGACTGTTCTGTTCAAAGTCTGTCTCAGGGCATATTTAAACATTTCCTGAACAGAATGTGCGGTCGACTCTTTCTAGGTATGAATGACGACCGGAATAAGGGAAATAGAATGATTCGAGGCGGCCGTATTATAGCCATTTTATCCCACTTGGATGGTCACGTAAGGGCGCAGATGCAATAGACACGTAATCAGCTGCCCTCGATCTGAGGTTCCTCGAATGGTGTTCTAAGGTGACGAGAGAAAAGAAAAAAAATAGCCGGCAGGAGAAGAATAAAAAAAAACCAACCACCTGACTGCACGCGAAGTTGCTATTTGCATAAGATACTCTTTGAGGAGCCCCTCTCCGAGTGGCTTGCCGACCTGGGCATGGCGTGCCGTCGGGCAGTTAAAAAGTTCGGTCTTATCTCGCCTCCTGTATTCCCCCAAAATGAGGATTACGGCCTCCCCCTACCATAGGGTACTCTAGCTTCGATTCCCTCGCCACACCAATCTGACGAAAGTTGATAAGGCGAGTAGCCCCCCTTGGGGCCAATGGACTGGCTTAGGTCATCCATCATCTTGGTCTGGGATGCCCAGACATATATATTGGCTTGGTTGATGTGAAATAGCATACAGATGGGTCAATAAAATAGGAAGTAGGTCAGGAAAATAGGTCGGAAGCAAAAATAATCGATTGGAGTTGGTTTAAGTAATGCTAGGATTACACAGGCCAACAATGAACAAACCTTTTACTGAAAATACCTTATTCTTATGTTTTTTAAGTTGCTGAATCCAAATATAATGGTTTTAAAGTTGTATCACCCACCATTTATTCACATTTTACAGTTAAATTTGTGAAATCAAGCAATATGGTTAGATTTTAACAATTTTTTTATGGTTATAATAAAATTGAAAAAGTAGGTCTAATGAACGAAGATAATGGAGGATTACTGTTTGTACTTCACCGAGTAGTTCAGCAAGCGATTCATCGCAGAAAAAGTTACACAAGAAGCTTCAAGGAAAAAAGGGAAAGAAAATGTAGACCAATTCCAGTTGACAAGTGAACCCTGTATTATCACGCTGTAGTAAATACAAACAATTTTATCACTGTGTAGTGAGCAGTAAATGCAAACAATTTTATGATGTAACACAGTGTTTCATTGATTTCCCTATATACCGTATGGGGGTATTAGACTAAATATTAAATACATATTACTTGGAAACTATGGGCGATACAAAAAAACTAAGGCCAGGTTTGGATTCGGCACATCAAAATCTATAAAGATCAGCTATTAAAATAAAAAAGTTTTCAAATAAAAGTTTTTTGTTGGCCTGTGTTATTGATGCGGGCCGCGTGGATTCCCAGTTGGTAATATATGTATTTCAAAATGGGTATCTAACCTAGAATTGAACAAAATTGTTACACATGATCTGAGTAGAAATAGATTATTAGGATATTAATGAACTTATAAGATATAGCATTACGCATTTCTTTCGAGTTTAGGGTGAGTGGCATAAGAGATTCATATTGAACGCCGACACAGTTATTAAGGGCTTTTTTTCAACGCTTTGGAATATTTTTATTTACATCTGACCAAATAACAGAGACCATTTTATGGGAATCTTTTTCGAATGTTGGGAATAAATATTTTAAATTCATGAATAGGGAATGATGGTCTAATCACAAGCTCCTAAAATTTAAGTACCTACCTCATTTCGTTAATAATTTTCATTCTTTTTTAAATACCTTCTTGAGAAAAAAAATTGGAATTTTTTTACTTTGGCCCTTTAAAATTCCAAATAAATACGTTTTTTTTTAATTGACGAAGTTGGTATTGGATTGGGCTGTCACAAGTAAGATGGAAACACCAAATTTCGTTTTTGCTATTCATTTTCCTATCTGTATCCTATCCCTACATGTGAAGAGCAATCATACGAAATAATTTCATATGGAATGATTACTACTTTACCTCTCGAGAAGATTTCTAATGCCTAAGTTTCAAAACCATCGGCATATATATTATATTTCAATAGCGCTGAATCGTGAAAATCGGCGTATCAACAAGCACGCTAATATTGGTAATACAACGATATTAATGGTAGCACCCTGAAGAGAAATTTTTGGTATTGTTAGTCGTATTCTTGGGTCCATCCGCATTGATTGAAGGAATTTTCAGGGTAAAACACGAGCATATTTACACCTTAAGCACATACACCCAGGGGTGGATTCAGGATATTTTCGGGGGAGGGGGGAGGACAAGGGTCTGACAGATCATGTCATATTTGAGATTAGACCCAAAATACAGCAATTACTATAGAAAACATTCACTTTATTTTGATGGAAAGGAATTAATATTAAATGAAATGATTGAGGCTCCGTAGTATACGAACTATAAAACGAACGCTATGATAGCCGTATTAAAAATCTTGTCTGTTTTATAAGCGTCTGGGGGGGGCATGTGCCTACCCCCCCCCCCCCAAATCCTCCAATGCATACACCTTATTATGAGAAGTCAAAAGCATATTTGCTAGGTTATAATACCTAACTTACATCGGGATTTCTAAAGCTTCGCAAGGTTTAACATCGCATACAAAGTCTTTGAGCAATATATTTGCAATATATTTGCTCATTTGTAGATCTCAGTCCTAAGAGGGGCCCTTTGAAGGTTAAACACACTGTGGCTGGGACCCAATAATTCAATTGATACGGTCACCCGGGGAGGGGAATGGATGGGAAGAAATGAGGGAGGCGCCGCGCCGCGGCGTTATGAGCCTGTAGACGCCTCTAGGGTGAGGATAGGGATGGAAGGTAGGTTAGAGGGACAATTCCGCGTTGCCACGAGGACTACGGGGCCCACTACTTGTGAAACCATTACTCGATATACTAAGTAAATTGATAGATTCTTCTATGAGGAGAAAAATCCAAAGATAATTTCGTTGGATTGTAGATCTCATGTAAAATTTATTCATAACATTCATGATACATCTCACGTACGACGAAGCAAGTTCTAAATTTTACATCTGGATACATTTTTCAATTGGCCGTGCAGTTGCGATTAAATCTGGCCTACTTACCGTTCATGCATTTGCGTATGCGTTCATTTAATTCTCAACTATGCACTATGGAGGAGTTACGATAACCTCGAACCTCTCGTGGGGAACACATATAAGGAATGCTTGCGGCATAGCCCTGAAGAAATTAGGATGCGTTGAGCGTATTGTGGGGAGATTTTTGGATGAGAAAGTAAAATAAAACCTGCTATTTCACACTCGTCCGACCGCACCTTGAATATTCACCGAGTGTATGGAATCCGGTGCAGAAAGACTTAATCCGCGGAACTGAATAAAATACAAAGGAAGGCTGCACCGATCGTATTAAACTGCTACGGGCGTACAGACAGCGTTATCCAGATGTTAAGCGGATTAGGCTGGGAGCCGCTGGAGACTCGGAGGCTGCGCGCTAGGCTTAGATTGTTTGAACAATTGAGAATGGATATCTTTAAGAGCGACACGGAGAACATAATATTAGAGGCACACTATATTTCCAGGTCCGACAGTTGTGATAAATTAAGAGAGATGTTTTGCCGAACGGTTAGATATGGGAATTTGTTTTTTCCCCGAGCCATAAAGGGCTTTAACAAATGCTAATCGTAATTTCAATATTTGTAAACGGCTGGTGTCCTAATACCGCCTGCCACACGCCTTTTTAGGTGGCTTGCGGGTTAGCATGAAGAAGTAGATCATCACTGGTCAAAAAACTTAAGATTATTGAAGCCACAATTCACTCATTTGATTTTTTAATATTTATCGCTCATTTAATTCAACTATTTGGGCTGCACATTAGTGAAAAACGGATGTAGCAGTAAGAGCATATTCAGGCCAAACGACATCTGCACTTTTCTATTTATTTCTTCATTTTTTTATATTTTATTGTTTCGCAAAGCGGCTTTAACTCTGGTAATAACTTCTTTTTTTGTTTTTAAACGGCTGGTGTCATAACACCGCCTGCCACACGCCTTTTTGGTGGCTTACGAGGTAGTATGTTGATATATGCATTTCAGTATGTGCATAGGATTTTTGTGTGCTTCGTGTAACACAGGCTTCGAGAGACTCCACATCCAACCATGTGTCGTTCCAATCTATCCCTTGGCTTCGTCCGGCAATCGTCTTGAAGGATGACGGAGCGCCAACTCGAAGACCGGCACCGCGTGATGAGGCGTACCAATTATGGGCTCCGCTGATTATTCCAATCTAGCATTCCCCGTGGGAGGCCTCCCTGCTCCTAATGGCTTCGACGCTTGGATTACCCCCCCGGACACCATCTCGAAGGAATTGGCTTCGTTCTCGAGAGTCTGGGAGCCAGCATCCCCTGGAAATGGAAAGCGCTACGACCGACATTTGTAATACTAGCGTGATGGATAATCCAAGCTCATAGTCGATTGCATGAATTGGAGCATTTCATTTTCCCGGCGCTATATTTCTCATACGCGCATGAGGTTATTTTTTCGTCCACTACCAAACGCGTTCAAAGGTTCAGTCCGCGGACTGTTGCAATTACTTGGAGGATTGCAAGAGATGAACGCATGAGGTGTGTGGAATGAAGATTTATCGCAGGGAAATGAAAATAATTGGATCCCATGCAGAGAGACTGAGCATTATAAGGGGTCGGACATAAATTAGATCAGGCGGAGAAATTTGCGCGCCTTGTTAAGGAGGAAAACGGTGCCAGTAAAGAATGTAGGTATTAGAGGGATTACGCCGTAGATGAAAGTATTCCGAAATGATGATTTGATGTCGTGAAAATGGGTGCAGCTTCAGGTGACTTGAGTGCTTTATCATTGAGAGGAGAGAGTTACGCGATCTTAGTTTTTCCCGGCGTATCGGGTGCAGAAAAGTTTTTCGCGGTTTCCACCGGTTAATGTTCTCCATGTCTCCCTTCGTTTCGAGCAGCGACTTGCCGTTCATCCTCAGGGAATCTTCTGAAATGGCTCTTCGCGTTAAATTTTACTGAAATTTAACCGAGTCGAAAGATATTTTTTTTATTAAAATATTGGTTGACTTATTATTTTTGCTCATGACTCAACTACTACAGTTATCTCGATGCGATTTTGTATTGAAGTTCCTTTAATTATTTCAGATCAAATATTAATTTCCGTTATCATAAAAATTATTTTATCACTTTTGAAAGGCTGTCTCACAAGGAGACATCACGAGAGTGATAGTGCTGGTCTTTACCGGGACGCAAGCTATAAAAGATAATAGAGAAGTGCCTTTAACTATCCGGCCACCGAGGTAGTTGAAAGAGAGCTATGACTCAGGGAAAGTCATGGTGCTTGAAATCTTTACATGCGAATATCTCTCGAACCCGGCCCTACAGGGAAGAAAGCCGTGACAGTTTTTCTACATTACCTATATAGTTTTAGAAAATAACACCGGCATTCAGGTCCCGAACATCACTCTCGCGATGTCTCCTTGTCGGTAAATTACCACTGCTAGTTGATCGCCGAGCAAAGGAGTGTATTCTCTTTGAGGGAATATTTCCGTAGAGTTAGATCTTCCAATTAGTGAATAAATTAGTGAAATTTCATACTTTTTAAAATACTCGCACATTTTTCATTTCATCCAATAAATGTTAAGTCGAGAGTAAAACAATCGACGGTGGTAGAAGATATAAATATTTTTATGACGAGAGGTAATCAATAAATTCACACATCTTGATTTTAGACCATAAATGAGAAAAATGTCATACGTTTATGAATACTGTCTCACAATTATGTATTTGGTAACTTAGGCATCATTCATTGCAAATATTGGTAAGCCTTAAGTAGAAAAAGCAACAGAGGTATGATACCAAAATATTATTATAATTAGAGTTTATCTTGCGGGATAAGTATTTTACAAGGAAGATAGCAAATCATTAGTGCTTATATCGATTCCGCTTCTCCTCTATCTCACCTCATAATTCTTTTTTACCATTTCCGTACTCTTCACGCCATCCGCAAACCCTTTTCTCTTCCTCTCTGTCACCCGCTCGATCATCGCATTGTCGCATCGTCATTCCCTCTCACCCGATTTTTATCTTCTCATCTCCCCTTGCTGCACGCTCCTATTGTTCTTCGTGTATTCCAGAAGTGGCTCATATCCATATGTCCACTGCATAAAGGCTCAAAAATCGCCCTCCAAATCAAATCCACTCATCTAGATGGTAGCCCTAGATAGCGGATTTGATTCGGTGGGCGATTGTTGAGCGTTTGTGCAGTGGAGGTATCGATATGGTAACAGGTTTCTTGTTAAAATATTTCTTGGAGTGTAGGTCAACGCATGTTATGCAAAAAAGTTATAGCCAACGTTCTGTTTATTTTATACCATCATCAGGGCTTAACTCTGTACATATTTATTGATACGCAAACAGTCGTCATATATTTTGTGAATGTTTTCGTTACGATTTTGAAGGACACCTTCATTGACGATTTCTCGATGATTGATATTTTCTTCGATAACGGTACACCACATCGTGGTTTATCAATAAATATGTACAAATTTAAGCCCTTAAAACAGAAACTTTGGCTATAACTTTTTTGCATAACATACGTTGACCTACACTCCAAGAAATATTTTAACATGAATTAAACGAGGTGAAGATAAGGAAAAAAATAACAGGTTTCTTTGATTCGCTGACATCGTTCTAATTTCATTAGGCCTCCATGCTGAATGCTATGGCCCATGTGCTCATTTTTTTTATTTTTTTACTAACCATTTGCCCCGGAATAGTAGGTAGTAGTGATCTATACGACGAGGGATATTCAATAATTTACAATGAACGATCATAAACACCTATTTCCTGGATATAAAAGGTGGGGGCTATCTACTTTGGTGGGACTCGAACCCGCGACATTTAGTTTGGGAGGCAATAACTCCACCTGAACTGAGGCCGATACGCAAAAAGTCCTCATATATTTTGTGAATGTTTTCGTTAGGATTTTGAAGGACACCTTCATTGATGATTTTTCGATGCTTGATATTTTCTTCGATAACGGTACACCACACCGTAGTTTACACATTCCTTTGTTCCGCAACAGCTATCGCTATCAAATTCAATGCTTGGTGATTAAATCTCTGCCCAAAAAGATGCCTCGCAGATAGTAATGAATTATCACGCTTAACCTCTGTGACACCTGCTCAAATACTATTACATAATTCCCAGCCAACACGTACGGACCATGTTTTTTGGATTGCTCTTCGATATTTGTTCACGCCTGAGTATTATGGAAACCTCCAACGAATAATATAAAAATAGACAATCAAAAGAACGGACTCCATTTGCGACACGGTTTTACAATGATTCACTGGCGGATACATATGGGGGATGGGGGGGGGGGGGCGCGCGACCCCCTCTTGCCTAGCCGTCCGTATTGCCGAAAATTACATAATTACAATTGTAACTTTTCCATATCTTAAGATGGTATTGTCATGTATACATGTATAATCATTTGAAATAAAACTTTCTTAAACTTTGGATGTGACTTGATTATTTTTTTATTTAGAAAAAAGTTAAGATAACTCAGATATCTTTTTCGCCCCCCTTGAGTTTTTTCCGTATCCGCTTCTGCAATTATTATTGTACCGAAGATACAAAAACTACTTTATAAAGGCTTTTTCTAGTCTAGGCATGGTGGTCGCCTTATTTAACCGTGGAAACATTTTCTCTTAGGTAGATTTTTATGCTACATCCCATTGAAACTCAAAAATTATTTTCTAAACTCATTCTGAGTTTCTAAATTCTAATAAAAATGTCAAATACAATCCATAATGCAATATAAATGCGTTGTATCATTTCCTCTGAAGTGGGAAGAGTTAAATGTATGTAACTTAACCGGTAGTAATGAAAATTAAGCATTTCTGAATGCACGAACTAACTTCATTTCTTCGCCTATGCTAGTTTTCTTGAGTTTTTGGTGGCCGTAGTTTTATCCACCTACTGAAAGCGACAAGCCGCTGAAAATTTAATCGCTGTTTTCCAATAAACTTTGGAATAATATAATATATATTCATATTTTCACGAATGACATTTTCTGAAGCCAATTTTTCGCAAATGGGGAATCAAGGTTGATGGTCCAATAGCTTCTTTTGGATTGTTGAAGGCTAGCATTGACTTTTAGGGAGTTAACTGTTTTGAAAAAAATTCATTAAAAGTCTTTCTTGAAATAATCCAAAGCCAATAACGTTTTTCATCATGTATGAACTTTTTATTAATAATGCTATATAATGTCGGAAATGGAAAAAATGAAATAGTATTGTTGAGAATATCCCATGTATACTTATTTGAATGGAATGTGGTACGTCATACAGTTTCATTTAGGTCTATAAATTTGAATTTTGAATTTTCCTTTGAATGCCCATTCCTGACCGCGCAATTTTTTAAATAAATGGTCCCATTAAGAGCTATCGATCACACTTCATGATTTAATTAAGCGATTATGAGTTTATTTAAGGTTTTAAAAGTTCAACGAGGTTCTTAAGACAGCAGATTGTTTTTGCGTCATCCGTGCGCCAGTTGAAAATATTTAATCACTGCGATAATAGCGGGAGTTAATTGTTGGAAAGTTATCAATTTTCACATTAAGTACATTCGAATATTAAGTGATAAAATAGAAAAATAGTTCAACTCCACGAAGCAGAAGTCAAGAACATAGAGCTGTGTGGTTGTTGAGACCAAAGACCATTTCGGTTTTCAATAGTCACAGGAGTAAGTGAGTAATTATGTATGAGTTCCCAACAACCCGTAGCTTAAACTTCAAATGTGTAGTGACTAGAAAGTAATTGATCCTTGATGAGGGATTTGAGTCGGTATTGGAGGTAGTGGGTCATTTATTTTCTTAAGCGCGTGACATATTTCGCTCGTTCTCTGTGGTTTTCTATAGCCGAGGACGTAGTTTAGCTCTCTCTCCACAGATGACGCTTCGTACCTTCGCGCGGCGCCCTCCGCGGGAAAGCGGACCAAAATATTCTAATTTTTCACCTTTCAAATTCACCCCTGTTTTTCTCCTCTTTTTCATATTTTGTTGCCAAAGGACTTGCAACGTATTTTTAGTCTCCTCGCAATGGCTTTTATTTCGGATACCTCCGTGCGAATTGTCTTATTCCATTTTCTGTACTTCACTCCAGGGCCACAGCTAGGAATTAATGCTGGCGGGGTTTAGGTGCAACTAATACCGGGGTGTGTGGGGATATGGAATACCCACCAGGATAAGCGGTAAGTCCGAGATTAATAAATTTCGGAATTTTAAGATAAATGGTTCAAAAAGGTGAGTTTTACGGCTTTCTGAGGGATATTTTATTAATCCTTGCACTATTATATTAGTAATATCAATCCAATTAAGTAAAATGGATTAATCATAAAAATTTCTCTGAGCTCTGGGGGGGGGGGTTATCCCCCAAAATCCCCCCCTCGCTGCGCCGCTGCTTCACTCAAACACTTATTATTGCGGAAAGAAGAGTCGGTGGCTATGTCATTAACGTCGGGAGGGTAGTAATTTTTCCATCATATTACAGAAAATTCCCAACAGGTAAAGGTTAGTACAGAATTTTATTTTCTGATTTGAAAGCCTTGTGTAACCTTGCGAAACTCCTATGAAAAATCTTTTATTATACGAGAGAGCCGGTAAGCTATTTTAGCCTGTGATGGGCATTTGTTTATATAATGCACTAGCATCCTATTTGCGATTCAGGGTCATGTATGGCAAGGAAATTAATTCTATCACCGTAACTCGGCGGAAACGCTAACCAGCGTTACACATGTGCGCATGGTATAAAAGTACTTTTTTGCCTGCAGCGTGATGAAGAGACAAATAGACGCGGGCTTTCGTCATCTCATCTAATAAAACCTTCATAGTCTGCGTGAGCTCCCAAAGCTGGGGGAATGGGAAAATGTATGAAAGTATTTTAAATGAAAAATCTCAGAAAAGTGTAAAGTTGACAGAGGATAATAATCTAACTATTTATGTACTAATTTAGAATGTTTCAAGGCGTAAAGGTACCCGGTTGTAGATTCATTGCTATCGCACGTCTAGAGCTAATTGTTATAATTCCTTTGATAATACCGTCTTCACTAGCCTTTGTTACCGGTACGTAACGGTATTTAGAGAAGAGAACCAATAGCTGATGCCATTTGCGCTATAAGAGTATAAAATGTGTGGTAGGAAGGGTAGAGAGAAACCTGGTTTCTGAACAGTGCTACCCTCAACTAAAGGCTCCTAGGCGACCACTGCTTAACGTCCCATCTGACGGACGAAGTGCTACACATGAAGACCTCTGCGCAACACTCAAGGAGCGATCAGGCAATCACTGAAAAATCTCAGCCACCGCCGGGATTTGAACCAGAGCCCACGGGGTATGAGGTCAACACTGTACTTATCCAAAAAACTAATTCGATCCCCCATTTCGAGTCATAGGTAGTATTCACTTTCGCCAAGCCTGTAGAGACACGTTAATGCATTAGGGATAGTATTGCACAACAATATCGCTTAACGTAATTCGATTCCTATAATACGGTAGATTTTTGACGATTTTTTCATGCGATTGATTTTGGGATATCTTCTGTGTGGTGTAATTCATTTTAAAACAGTTCGTGAGTGTTCCAGCTCTATTCTTTAGGCCTGAAGATTCCTTTTTTGAAGCAAGTTGGAACTTATGTGAAACTGGCTTTAATTAGGCAACGTAAATGTAGTTGAATCTTTCATCAAAATATACGGATACTATTTTCGAGTCCAAATGCGAAAGAAGCTTCAATTGAAGCTCCATCGAATTTCACTTCTTTGCGGCATAACGTAATGTTATCTGCCATAGTGATATCTGTTCGTTTTACCATCATTTTTGTGACCGTTTATTTATAGTTTCGAGAAATCTTTCTTGCCAGTTATCAAACGGAATCAAATTAATACACCTTTATTGGAATTACATTAGTTCTTTAGTTACATTAGTTAACTTCATTGATTTGAAGGCCAATAATAAAAAAAACTCAACTTACTTGGAAAAAAATTGTGCTTGGAAAGCGATTGCATAATTTTTAATTTGTATAAAACCCTCACTATATTATTAATTTTTTACTTACCTACAAATCTTGACTTCCTTCCGTTTTCTGCCGCGTTGGAAAGGAGAAAGGGTCTTTATTTCAGCAACGCAAAATAAGACAACCTGCCGTGATTTAAGTCTCTCATGTCTAAATTAAATACTTATGCGAAATAATTTAATGCTCCAGTAGTCTGAGATTGTCCTGCTAGTCTGTGGTTTTGATCTCGTGGTCTGGAGGATGATAAGAAAAACGGTATCGTAAATAACCGCTATGCTCAAGAAGTTATGCGTTATACTTTCAATTAAAGGAGGGCGAAGTTGTTGAAAAGTCTGTGATTTCGGAGTCTTGATTACCCTTTTTTATATTCTTAAAGGCCATCTGTCGCCTTGGATAGTCGCCGCTCCTTCACTAGAACGCCCCTCGAATCCATTTCAAATAGATCTACGTTCGGAGTATCAATTTGATAGTTTCCCTAGCGACTCGAATTTTTTCGTCTTCATCGGTATGGACAGATGAAACCATAAGCGTCGTTATGCAAAGATGACGGGCATTTTCTTTCATTTGACTCTGAAAGTAACACTCGATAAAAAAACTAGGTATTAATGGCTCGCGACTGTCCGTGCAGAAGCCGTCATAATGTACTGCTTAAATTGCGTTTTTTTTAAATAGTCCGTTTAATAATACCGTTCTTTTCATGTGTAAGGAATATTCTCACGCAGGTGTTTGTCGTACCAGAGAGGCATTCTAGTTGCTGACATGAAATACCTGACAGGATCAGAGTTACAAATAACATACAGATTTTCCAAATCAGTACGGTCATACTCACCTTTTAAATTGAATCCATTTTCTCAATTCCGTCGGTAGTTCCGTTCCGTCTTTAATTAATTGGCCTGGCTCATTTTATGAACCAACATAGTTTTTTTTTCTTCATTTCATATCAGCGAATCTACAATTGAGGACCTATGAAGCCGAGGGGGATAAGTGAATTTTTTTGGAGATAATTGGAGATTATGCTGGCGGATTACGCAATATTGTTGTAACAACGGCATAGGTACACGTAAATCAATGAATCTATATGTATATGCTTATCATTGATTTGCTTGTACCCCTTTTCCACAGCAGTATTGTGTAGTTCACCAACAAAATCTGTAACTATCCCCAAAAATGAAAATTTGCACTTATCCCCCTCGGATTCCAGAGTCCTCAACTTATATCGCTCGTATTTCATCTATTGTCTTATAAAACCTTACCGTAGCCGCAAAAATATTTATACTTCTCATTCTGACGTAAATGTCACTCTGTTTTTCAGGTAGGGACGTTTCCCCGTAACAACTTATCGACCAATTTGCATCCTTTTCGAAGCATGTTTATTTTTTTACGCGCGCCCCCCTGCTCTCATATTTTTTGTGGAGTCGAGAGAAGTGTGGCGATTCACGAGGCGAAGAAAAACGGAACGGTCGAGTGGTTGGCGTCACGCTACATCATTTTGACCCCTTTCAGGAAAAAAGGAAACGTTCCCGGGATGATGGGCGACCCATGCTAATGCAGTAGTCGTGTTCGTAGTGATTGAGGATCCCATAACTTGAGAACTGCGAATAAAGAATAAGGGGCTCACTCTTACTGAAGCCTTTCGCAAGTTTTTGTCTTTTCCTCACCCGAAATTCCACAATATTTTTCTGTCTTTGGTTTTTTGTTTTTATCCTTGTTTTCCTCAAATGATTCCCCCGCACCCTTTCAGCCACGAATTTTACAAAAGAGGATCCTCAAGTCGGCCTCTAAAAGTGTTGTCACCAACCGCGAATTTAAATGGGTTTACAAAAGTCGCCACTCGTGTCGCTGACGGACAAATTGATCCGAGTTTCACGGGGAAGTAAGGTAAAATTAGGGGTACTAACCGAAGTTTATACGCATGATGATGTCATCTATCTAATTCATTACTTTCAAATGCTATTCCTCGCATTTAAAAACATCATACTGCAAAATATTGGAAAAAAGTGGATCGCATTGCACTCATCACCGCGCCGCGGACATTTTTGAAAACTGATTAAAATGCAACCGAAGTGGCAACAGAAAACAGCCATCTACGGGATGGAATTGGGCCTCCTAAATGCAGTCCTCCTGCTTCCAGCGTTCCGTTCTCGTCGTATTTTGATTTGAACTTACGGGAGAATGGAGAGAGTGTATTTTTAAATACTTGCAAGAATATTAAGATAAACCAATAGTTTTGATGAAAGAAGATCAATTGAAGATTCATCAAACATTATTTTTTTCTCGCTAAAAAGCTAAACGAGTAATGTTAAGATACATTTCTGCGAGGGTGAGTGAAGGTAATGTTTATTGACACTTTGGGTATTCCCATAAAGGCAAATACAAACACATATCACAATTTCTGCTCAAACTACAAAAATAAATATACACCAGGATCAATTCTCTTGGCAACAAAAGGAAAAAACATACAATACATGAAGTAAAATGCACACCTACTAACAAATGAGAAAATGTAAAACGAACATGAGGAAGAGAATATCAGACAAAAACTTCCAGGCAACTTGTGATAGCACACAGTAAAAGTAAACGTAAAAATTACCGACGTAAGGTTTCGATGAGGTAATGATTAAAAAACCTTTCTTTGAAAATGGAGAGAAAAGAGGAATCTTTTACAGATTACAATGGTAGGACGTTTGAGGTCCTCGTGTTGGTTCTGTGTTCCCCTTAATATTCAATTTTTTTTATTTTATATTCACTAATGAAAATGTTTATGGTGGCTCCAATATTTTTATTCTGCGGTAAATTGAAAGCAAAAGATTTCGGCGATATTTTTACAGACTTTTTTGACGCACTCTTAATTTCTCACCTTACTCAGGCGGTTTTCTCTCCCGAAAAAAAGAAGCATGTGTTCACCAAATTCTCTCAAGAATTGTCATGTTGGCAAATGCTCATTCCTCTTTTACCTACACTATCTATTTTTTCCGGCCAAAAGTATTACAAAAATCCCATCCATTCCATCCAAGGTAAGCATTTCTTTGACGTTTAGTGAAGTAATAAACCTTGGTCTTGGTTCTGTTTTCCCCTTGATATTCAGCTTTTCCTATCATATTTTGGTAAAAGAAAAGGCATAAAGCGCTAGTCGTTGTTTATTCCTTGAAAACAGTTAATTCCTAATATAAATGTTTCCAAATTTATGTCATGCAAACCGTCATCGTACACTATTTTTTTGCACAGCAGAAATTATGGTGAGTTTCACTGAATTCTCTCCTTTTTCGGACTAAAGACCATTTAAGATATTTTAAGAGGGTAATCCTTATGGGTTAACCGCTTCGGCGCTACAAGTACTTGCATATTAGTGTTATTAATTTGTTTCCATATCACACTAAGATCCTGTGGGGGAGAAGGCATTATTATTTTTTTAATGTGTCGAAAATTCTTAGGATTTTTTGTGAAAATGTCGATAATTAGTAAGGAATGAACGAAGAGGTGTGAAGAAGAGGAGATGAAGCATTTGATTGAGATTTGAAGGAGTCAGGAGATGGCGATTGATAGAGTACCAAACGGGAAGGGTATGGTTTTGGTCCTGGCGTGAAGAACCATCTTTATTTGTAGCTTTAAGTTCATCTCTTATTTTCTTCTTTACGTTATCTACTTTACATTATTGACTAAAATGGATTCAATTAATTTCGTCTCCAGAAATCAAATCCTATCAAGCGTAAAACAATCAGGGACAATCTCTTGTTCAAATCTCCAAGAATCTACTTTGCATTTCCTTTTCTTCGCAGCTCTCACAAATGGTCCTTCCAGGTTTCCAATCCCTTTGCGAAATGCGACAGATAATAGAAACATGTCCCTTTGAACATGCGTCCGACAGTCGAGGAAGGACCCTTTGATAAATTCGGGACCCGTCACCAACGAACGACCTTCCAATTTTGTCACCACGCCCAGATCCTCTTCCTTAAAGACATGTCGCATTTCCTCCTTGGAGTTCTCGGAAAAAGTATCGAGTTTTATCCTCATCGCCTGATTTTGATTTTTTACACCCGAGTTTGAGTATAATGCCCTTCATCAGCAGTTTATCGATGTGCAAATTGCTTCGTTACGGTGTCATAAATCCGCTGATTTTCATTTTGGATTTAAAGCATTTCCTCTCCTTATTGCTAAGTCGTTTATTGCCTAAGGAATCAGAGACGCAGCGAGGGGAGGGGGGTTTGGAGGATAAACCCCCCCACCCAGAGCTCAGAGAAATTTTCGAGTTTATTCCATTTTACTTAATTGGATTGATATCATTAATAGAATAGTACAAGAATTAATAAATTATCCCTCAGAAAGCCGTAAAACTCATCATTTCGAACCATTTATCTTAAAATTCCGCAATCTATTAATCTCGCAACTACCGCGTATCCTGGTGGGTATCCCATACCAACACACATCCCGGTATTAGTTGCATCTAAACGCCCCCCCCCCCCCAGCCTTAATTCCCAGCTGCGCCCCTGTAAGGAATTAAATTAATTATCTCAGCCTTACCGTACTCATTGACTCATTGCACTTCAATTATTTTTCAGGTTGAGGCATCCAAAGGAAAATTGTATTGACCGATAAGCATTAATATATTTTTTCGTAAATTAGAAATTGGTGGCAGCCTGATCACATGTGAGCTAGGTATTACACGCATTTACTCCAAATCGTTTATTATAATTTTAATTACTAAATAAAATTTTTGCATTCGTCGTCTTTTTTAATTCCGGAAATATCGAAAAAAAGAAGAATTTGGAATGATTCTGCGAAAAGCGTGAGCTAACGGTGATGTGGAAATCCCTAAAATTCAACTTATTTGTACTTTACTCAGTTTAACTCAAGAGTGCGTGTACAATACCATATTTCAGTGATGAAGCATCATCGTCTCGTGCTCATTTACGGGCGAACACGGTGAGGTCCGGCGTGATCGCGTGAGGATTAGAGTACTTATTGGGAAATTGTGATTATAAGAGCATATAAAAACCCACTATCAATCACCTGTATAGACTTTTATCATTCAATAACGATGCATAATAGACTACACAAACATTATGAGCATGCGTTTGTATCTCATAATCATCGCCAGTCATCAATAAGAAGATTCGTTTAGCGCAGCTCTCTTATCGATGAATCTGTTAACACCTAATGATGCTTTTGCTTCACATCTTTCCTCACCTGTTCCATGCTTATCATCCGTGGTCCACCTCTGCTGTTCTCATCATCCATCTGTCCTTAATATTTGTCAAGATAAGATAATTCCCTTTAAAGAGCGCAATTAACCTGGTTGAATGGCGAAACTAGACGACCGTACAAGCTCTCCGTGTACCTGTATACTTTATTCTCCTAGAGAGACCCTAACTATCTCTACGATCTGTTAAACAGCGTTCCCGTATCTTCGAATATGTCTACAAGGGGCGGCACATCCAACGTATAATGTCCCACGTATCGGAATTCCAAATGTCATTACTCACTCGTAGCTAGTTCTGTGGCGAAGATACTGAGATGCTCTATCAAATGCCGTCTCCAGATACCTACTGTGTAATCATGTTTGTCAACAAACCTAAAATCTGATATGTTCTTTACAAATCACCCAGTTACATTTTACTTCGTGAATTTTATGTGAATGATATTTAGGCCACGTAATCTTACCTTTTTACATGCATGCATATAATGCTGATGCTATGGCGGTGTTTGTATCCATCTCAGTGGTTTTGCATATGTTTACTGCTTGTATGTTCTACCCATCTCTTTGGTGTGTTGTACCGGGAATAAGTAAATTCTGTTCTATTCTTAAAAAACACATCACATCCCCAGCGCCAATGTAGTAATCCCGAAAATGGTGTGGAAAGGCAGAAGTATACACATCTCATCTCTCATTAGGTGATTAACGACTGAATCTCTGTGTGAAACATTCCTCAGAACTCACCAGAAGTTATTCAAAGTTTGGGTTGTACCGATATGAGATTTAAATGCCGCTATTAAAGAAATGACTCTAGTAGATTACCGAATGAAATTATTTACAAAAACCGTTGGAAATTCGGTCCCCAAAAGTGAAGCCCGAGAATGTAGAAATAGGATGAAGCGCTAATACCTTGTGTAATGAAAATCGAATGATGAATGTTATTCCCAGTAAATACCGTACCCATGATCCAAACTAGAGTGGTGCAAGCCGCGGTCGGTCAGGTTATAACTCTGAAAAGGTAATGAAACCAAAATTTCAAGAAAATTATAACAGCGCTTTATTAGTTTTCAAAATTATTTGATCCGAAAAAATGTTTTTATTTTAATTACATGTTTCATACTAATATCGCAGCTTTTAGATACGGAGGAGACAGAGGGTGTGGGTGGAGTTATTGCTTAGCGGGGAGGGGATGTTGAAAATGGTGTTAGAGGGTGGAATGTTAGGGAAACGAGGGATAGGAAAGAAAAGAATAGGATTTTAAGATAGATTGAAAGGGAGTAGGCCTTATTGTGCATTGAAGAAGGCAGTGCTGGGAGGAAAGGGAGGCTTCCAGATCACTTCTTGAACACTCCATGGAAACCTACCTTAATCGGTAGAATACTATAATAATAATAACAATAATAATAATACTAATATCACTTTTCTTGGATTTAAAGAAAATCTGTTCTAAATTTTCGTTTTGAACTATATTTACCTTTGTTTCTAAGGGAAGGGGGGGCAACTGGCCCCCGCTGGCCCATGAATCTGAGCTTATGTTAGTGCGTCAATTAATAGAATGCATTCAAGCACAGCGTGTCTCACATCACAGCGGCCACCGTTGCATCTGGGTTTAGGTGCATAGATAGGTGCGCGCGCACATTTCCTTCTTTTTTTTTTGCTGTTCGATCGTTAGTTACCGTTTTGAGAGAAACAAAAAAATCTACTCTCCCTCTCTCGCAGTTGAGAGAATGATTGCGTTGCCAGGAGTCCTCTCTCCACTCGTACCCCCCTGTTCCTCCCGTCATGAACGAGTTCATTCACGTCTTGCCGTGACTAGAGCGACCTGTTTATGTGCCTCCTCGTATTGGCTCTTAATTCTTTTATAATCGTTCCAGTTTCGCCCGGGAGGTGGTGTGGTGGGATCGGCTTTTGCGCGTGCGCACTTGCGGATTATTTCCCCCCTTGGTCTTGCGAAATGGAGTCCACGTGGTAATTTACTTCGGCTCCGTGACGATGAGATAGATTTCTCGTCCCGGTGTTTCATATATTGTCTGCGAATTATTTGATACTTTTTGTGGGAATATCTTAAGTTTTTAATATTGATACATGGCGATTACGGTTATTTATATCATGTTAAAATATTTATTGACATATTTTAATATTATTAATATGTATTAAACGAGGTCAAGATAAGGAGAATAGAAATAATTATTTACATCGGGATAATAAAGATCGTATTATCGACCTCGGTGAAAAATATCACGGTAAAAATAGTGAAAAAATCTCAATAAAAGTTACCTGCCCAAAGAATATGTTGACACATTCCCCGATAAGAAGTAATTACCGAAAATATCGTATTTCGATTGATTTGGAATAAAATATAGAAATCATCGTAGTGGTGATTCAATAACTGCATACTCGCTGTTTCAATACTGAAGCCTAAGACACTGATGATGCAACTGTTGCTTGCCCAAAAAATATGTTGACGAATTGCCCGATAAGAAATAATTACCCGAAAAATATCATACTTTAATTGATCTGGAGGTTTTCCCTTGTGGAATGAAATATTAAAAGCAATGCAAACAAGCAACTCAATGGTGATTCAATAATTGCGTACTCACTGTTTCGAGATCAGTATTGAATCCTATAGCACTTACGGCAATTTTTTTGAGGGTTGAATTGATTATCTTTAATCTATTCAACCCTCCAAATGCTAACCAGCTTCAATTTTAGCTACCCATGTGTTCCTCGAAATGTTTTTCGTGTTTTTTTAAATAGTGGTCGTGGCTTCATAGCCAGTACTTGCCATTAGCTATGTAGTTATTACAAATGTTTGATGTGACTGGTTGATGCTTATCTCCGGTTATCCTTTTCATGTCCCTGCTATAGGTCAATTCGGACTTGAAGTTCACTGAATCACTCTTTTTTTGACATTTTCGAGAGATTTAATAAACCTAGGAAAATATGAGACCAATAATAAATAAATTCAATGCTAATTTGGTTCTTTCATCCTGCTTCTTAAAGTTGCTATGATCTGGAGTCGAAAACTCTATCGGGTGGCTTTTTTTTAAACCTAATATTTGGCCTAAATCAGCCAACGACGAATAGACTGTGAGGCCCAATGATCTCTATTTCAAATTACGGCTCAAAAGTCATTTTCCTAGCAGCAAATTAAAAAGCGATTTGGAAAATAATTAAACGAAAATAAATAGGCTGATAGGAGTTCCTCACAAATTATTGATGACGATAGTTCTGTTCCGTTTTTCAAAACTAATTTAATTCTGAAAGTGTTCATAACTGTTTTTCTCTACGCAGATTAGTCATCAACTCCTCAATTACGGACCAAATTACAATGAATGGAATATAAGTTAATCTTAGAATCCGTAACATAGAAATGGATTGATGATATTCTTTAGCAGGTAATAATTACTTTTAGATAAATGAGACAACTTTAATCATCGGGAAGAAAAATCTGTTCAAGAGGAAATAACTCTAACCAAACAAATTTAATCTTCTGTGTTGCAAGCTATTCTTGCTGATTGGTAATAGCTGAGGTGTATTGGAGGAATATTCATCATCTCCTGGATATTTTCTTATGCAATCAGTAAGTTTTTTTCAAACGTCATTTTAATGAGATTTCTATACCAACCGTTTAATAAATCGTAATATGCCCTATTTTGTGAGAGTTAAAACATACTCTTGTTAAAAGCTGGCGTGTAATGAGTTTTCTAAAATAAGAACTATTCTTTTTTACTTACTATATATCAGTCACTTGCAGTAAAACTTCTCGAATCTATCTGGAAAATTTAGCTGAGAAAGGGTACAACTAATATAGTTTCTTCCATTTCGGGAATTAAGTACTGAAAATAACCGCCCATAAATTGCAAGCTGCAATGTTTTTAACCTGCTTGGCCCCAATGGATTTTCTTTAATTCTCATTTAAAGTTAAAAATGCATGGTAAGGTTAAAATTCCTGTTGCAAAATTGTTATATCGATGGTTAAATTTATCTTTAAATTTTCGACGGTGGTGTTATTATCAAATTAAATTAAAACTTGAGCTATTGCAGCCAAAAACTTGTTAGAAAATATTATTCTTAACCAGGTCGTTCATTCAATTATGGTGTGATATTTGGAACTGGTGAATGATAAATTAGGTCATTCGCGCCGAGGGGATGGTTAGCTGAGTATAGGTGGAGAGAAACTCGGCGTCGGCATTTGCCATCTTGCAGCGAGAGCTGCCAAGGGGACAATGGCTTAACGTTCAGTCCAACGGACGCAGTGCTGCAGTTTAAGTATCCTCCAGCCAACACTCTACCCATCAAAGTTTGATCAAGTAAAGTTTCTGCGCATTTGGAGAATTGACTCATAGAACAACCCCAATAGTTGGCTACTTCGATGGTTAGAATTGTCAAAACTGCATTCGTTGTAAATTTTTATTTTGTCAATAGGTGATTTAATGAAGGCGCAAAATAATATTGTTATTTTCTCCAGTAAGTAATGCTCAAAAGCCCCGATTCATAGATGGTTAATGGGCTATTCCATTTGTGACGAAATCACCTTTAGAGAAAACTACGCAATAGGATATTTCGATAAAATTGTAAAATACAAAAAAATTGCAAAACTTCTAACTGTGCGTGATCAAAAAATATGCATGTAGGTGATGTACATATATAGAAACAAAATTAATTATCGAAATGTCTTCTAAATGTGCTCGAAATTAATATGTGACGGAATCACTGCCAGGTCAGTCTCCTACATGTAATGATTTCAAACGCCTTCAAAACTCTGTATCGAAGTATAATTTGAAAACTTTTCATAAGGCTCTGAACAATGTTTCATATTCTGATTTCATAAAATTCATTCATTTAGATGTTGATTTATCAAGATAAAATATTTGCAGCCTAAATTTTAATTTGATAGAAAAAGTTGACCTTTTCATGGAAATGCACGAATCGAAAATTTATGTCCGATAAAGGCCGAAGGTCCAGATACATGAGATTGTCGATGACATCCTTTATTGTATATTTAGGAAATTTTAATTCAATGACAACCATACGACTACATCAATGAGCAACTATCAACTATCTCCAATCATAAACTACAATTATAAATCGGTTTCAATGAACAATCATAGTCATCGGACCATTATATAACGATCCGTCAATCGCCACCATTGTTGTTGTTGGTCTACTAGTGGGTGAAGCTATCAAAATTTGAAAACGAAAATTGGGAAATATCGGTTGCAATGTATTAGATGGACAAATAAAATTGTTCGATATCAAAATCGGATCTACTCTTGAATGGATGACGAGCATCTTGAACTAGCTCGCTAATCAGTGTCGACAATTTTTTCACGCGTATTACGAAGAAAACCCGGGATTGAGTGTAAACAAGCAAGTGGAAGCTACGAAGGAGGAGTCTGCTGAGAATCAGAACCTTGGATTGATGATTTTTTTCTCAGCCCTCTTCCAAAAGCTCTCGACAAAAAAAAACAGGAACGAAGGCGAAGGCCCAGAGGAAGGAAAAGCAGATGAATGTAGAGATTGGAGTGAGGAAGGAAATCTCTGGACGTAATATTTATTTCGGGGAAGAGGCTAACGGGCGAAGCTCACTCTCTCGCACTTAAAAGTGGAGGTCAAGGCAAGCGCAGAGAGTTGAGAAAGATGAATGGGTGGGAGAGGTCTCGGAGAGTGCTTGTGGTGGCCAGATAGATAAATTATTTGTTTTTACTCGGACGTTGCCCTTTCACAAAAACAAAACACATTTTCCAGTTTTACAAAGGTTGCATTTTATAGCAATTATTATAATTATTTTTTTTAACAGGGTGTGGCAATACCTTAGTAACACAACATCAAAAAATATGTACAAAGTTAAGAGGTATGTCAAATTTTTTTGTGTATTATATTCTGTTCTTATATATGTATGTGTATACTTTAAATTATATTACTATATAAAAAACGCGATCGTAACATTTTTATGTAAAAATATTGTATATCGTTGTCATCTTTGTATTTTATATTGTTCATGTATTCTCTTTCATAGCCCTGAGGATGATTTTAAATAAATCGAAATGTTGGCTATAACTTGTTTTACATTGACCTAAACTCCAAGAAATTTTATAGCAATGGAAAATATACGGAGCAGGAGAATAACTCGATGATTTAAACTGCTGGATTGGTTAGCTGCTAAGGTTAGGACCTCGAACTTAAGGCATGGGCTATGCTAAATATTATATTTTTAGTTAACATTAGCGATAACATTTTTTTCATAGATGCTGTTTACAGTAATAAAAAATGTAAAGAGCGTAAGGATCACTTAATGATTTAGCCTTAAGGTTAGTTTGTATTGTTGAGGTCAGAGCTCACTCCGAAGTAAGCTATGGACTATGCTTTGTAATACAACTTAAGTTACGATTAGCTATTACAAATTTTTTAAATTGCTGTTTACAGTAATAAACAAGATACACAGATTATGAATCACTCACTGATTTTACCTTTATGCTGGTACCTTTGGTGAGGTTAGAGATCACCCCGGAGTAAGCCATGGGCTTTACTTACTATTTAAACGTAAGTTATAATTAGCAATTATAATATTTAACCCCATATTAAGCGAGATCTGAGAGGGGAAGGAATGTCGAAAACAATGCTAGTGGGTAGTATGTCGGATTAACGAGGGAGAAGAAGGCAGAGAATAAGATGTTTAGATAGAATGAAGGAATAGGTTGAGATAACCTTCTAATTACTCAATGCAAATCTGCCTTAACCGCTTGAAATCTTTGATAAATATAGGATTTGAATCAGCCGCGTAGTCATATTTTTTGGGAGTGGACAAGTGGCTGTGACTAAGCCTTCTCTAATGTGCCGAAGTGAATGAACGCCGCTGGTGCATTGACCATGTCATCTTTACGTTTACCTACTACTATTCGCAATTTTGTGAATCCATGGGTAAATTGAAATGAAAAATGTGGAGCGTAGGAACGTAATTGAAAGAGAAAGTCATATTTAGTGAATTTCCCTGCCAATAAAATTCAAATTTTTACTTCCTCCTCAGATTTCTCCTTTAAGGTTTCGCAAATTTAATAATATTTTTTTCCCCGAGGCGGGTGCGCAAACTCCCACAATGCCAAGCGAACTCCTCTTACCGCAGGAACGCCTTTTTCATAAAAAAGCAAACCCACGCATATACATACCCGTTCATTGTTGTTCCGATTTCTTTGTGGGTATTCATTTTTTTCTTTTTTTCTCTAGCGTTTCTTTCTCTCACGTATTCGAAACGGTGGTAAACAAATTAATAGCTGGGATTCAAGTTTTCCTCTTCCCCTCCTCCAACCTAACTCCGTTTCGCCCAATGGCGTCTTAACGTTATTAGCTTTTCAGCTTTCATATTTCAAACGGCCACTCCCATGGGCTTTCTTTCTGTTTCCCTAAGTGAGCTGGCGTTCGTGTGGGCTCAGGTTTCTATTCTTTCGTCGTCACCCACCGGTATGATATCTCAAATATCGGCACAATCGCAGGGGAGCCATTCCTTACGCCGTGCGCAATCTCAATCTTCAGTTAATTCTCTTCTTTCCCGAAAACAAATTAGGTTGTAACGATTCCTATTAGCACGTCTTCTCATTACATCATGACGCGTCATCATTTCGCGGCTCGCAAACGGCATCGCAATATAGAATTTTAGTTTTTTTCCGGCGAATAGTTGGAAGGAATAATTCTCGGGTTTCCCACCGGGTGTGTTTTTGGGTAATTTGTCTCAACGTTTCTACGTAAACAAAATACCGAAAAGAATTTGGCTCCATATTCTACCCCTGAAGACGATGGCAGACTCAGTCGTCGAAACGACCAGGGATAGCAATCGAAACAAAACTTTAATGTTGTTAATAGGCGTTAATCAAAGCATTTATATTTCAAGGGTGTCAATTAAATAAAGAGTTTTGATTGATAATATGAATGATATTGTTTTGGACCTATTTGTTAAGGATATCTTTTATTCGAATGTTCGAATTATCCAATTTCCACTTTATTTCAATTCCCAAGGAATGTAGCGATATGATGAATTTGATTGATTCGTTCCCAATCCTTTCATAGATGGTTGCGTGCCATCACACAGTATATTTTCGTCCTCCCGCCCCTAAATCTCCGCGTCCATTATGGGTAGTTCGCTCGTAGTGGAAAGTCGTATTTTCAACCCCAGTGTCCCATTCATCACTTGATTACCTCACCTTTGGGACTCACCGAACCGCTCAGTGGAAAGTATCCCTTCCCTCCACTTGTGGCTTTTTTCTCCTCGAGCTATCGCGATCGGTGTCTCTCAACGGTTGGCTAGGTCCGGGACGGACCGCGCGCTCTCTTGGTCCATTCCTAGATTAGCTCCATCCCAGTACGCTGGCAGGTGAGAGGCTTTAATGATGAACTGTTGCGTGCTCTTTAAGGCCATTTCAAGTCCACGGCAAGTGAATTCCATGATCGCGGGTGAGTCAATTAGCGCCATTGTTTTAAGCTCAAAATTATGAAATATTCTTATAGGATGAAAATGTAAAAAGTGTTGAATATATCGGGTATGGTGTCCGTGATTCATGGGGTGAAGCTGCTTTGTAAGTTGAAATTTGTAAGTAATAGTGGTGATTTATTCCGTAGACACGGCATCTTAAAAATATCTGCACAAATTCGTTAATATGTAGAACACAGGTTTCCCTTGGGGGATATACTTTATACTTAGGGGAAAAATCCTATGCTGAGGTTAACAACTAATAAGCATCAAAATTCATAGCTTTTGACAACAGAAAGGTGCAGTGCTAAAATAGATTATAGAAGAAAGAGTTGTTCATCCAATTGGTTATTTAGAATGCATATTTTTTGTTAAATTTTTACGAGTTTTATTTTCGTTAACGGAAAGAACAAAGTTAAGAATTATTTATATCTAATGTCGGGATTGAAAACACCATTGAAAACACAAGCACTTTATCCATCCGTAAAACACTTAAAGGCTGAACGGATTGCAATTTTTCCTGAAAATATATAGATGAAAGACTAATTTTCATTGTTCATTGGATGAATTTTTCATAATGAATGAAACTTAGCTTTATCACACACCTTTATCACAAGTCTGTACCTCGAAGTGAAAGAATATGGCGTTAAAATGTTCAAACTTTAGATTCAGAGAAATGCTGACGTAGGACCACTCTAAATGGAGCGAAATTTTGAAAACGATATTTATTATTGAATGTCATTCTACGCTCCACAATTATTTTTATATTTACGATGCGTTAAAATAATTGTGGGAAAATGTTAGTAGATTTTATTTTAATGTGTCGGAATTCTACGATATCACACATGAATCGGTTCATTTTATACGATAACTTTAGTTTTTGAAGATGGCCGCGAATGAAGTTTAGCCGTTCGGTAGTGATGAGTCTTTTTAATTTCTGATCCGATTAATATTTTTTCAACATCACCGATCATCGCTTAATTACGTATGTACTAAATATGTATCTCGAATTGAATGGCTGCCAACCTTAGCCCCGGTGTATGCGATTGTCCTTTACGCACTCAAACACGCCATTGTCATCGACAATAACCCATTCAACACCCCTTTGAGAATTTCTTTCGTTTTTTTTTCCTTGCTCTGGAGGAATCTCGTAGACTACTTCCACGTATATGGACGTTAGCGGTGGACCGCACTGAGGCAGTCAAATGGAGGCAAAGTTGACTGAGGTAAAAAATATCCCGAGTCACGCTTCGTCATCCTTCTCCCTTCTTACGAGATGGAACGACGTGGAATTTTAATGGCATCATTTGTTGGCTGCTGAGGACTGCTTAAATGGAAGGAGAGGGGTACTGAATCGGACAAGAGAGTAGATGGGCCGATTGTCAAGGGAACGATGAGTGACCAGGAGTGAAAATGGCAATATAGGGGTGCGGCTTAGCTAGGATTACACTCTTTCGCGTGCGTATTTTTTGTCGTTTTTTTTATAGTGCATCCATATATTTCTGCAAAAGGTTCAAGGTTAATTTTGTGCAGTTTCCATTATTTTTTATTTCATTCCATCAATTTTACTTTTTTTCCATTTTCCACCAACAAAACCCTCTCTTTCTCAGTATAAAAAATACCGAAGTTATGTTTCCATATCCAAGATATAAGGCATATTTATCTTGCTAATGACACGTATATTCAAATCCTATTTTAAGGCCTGGTTACACGATACATTAACACGCACGGGTTATTTCTAAATGTATGAACGCGAGAATGAACGCCAAAATGCACCGTTTAACCACCCAACTTGTGCAACTGCATGCATAGAAAGCAGTACCTGTTCTAACCTAAGATCATACATGTTCTTATTTGGTTCACGCATTCGCACGTGTTCCGTTTGGTCCACCAAAATTATTCACGCACTCGTAAATTAACTTGTACGTGTTAATGTAACGTGTAACCGGAACTTTAGTTACCCTGCGTGGATAGACATCACAAATGGAGCTAAAAATCCACAGAGAATGGAATCATTTGCCTTGACCGGGATTCGAACCCGAATCCCCGATTTCCGATCCGGTGCTTTAGTCAGTTAAGCTACCGAGGTGTCATTCCTCCCTAAAGATATTTGTGGACAGTACCGGACAAAACGGTATGGACTGCTGAGCATATGATACAGTCCAAGTGCGCACAGTTTCACAGCCGGAGAGCAAGGCACGGAAGGTTAAGGTGAATCATCTTTTTTCTTTGTGGATTTCTCGCACATTTTGCGCATTGCGGGTAGCTCCCGTTAAGTTATCACCGTGGCTAGTCCCGGTATACTTAAACTATCAGGTATAGATCTATCAGATCAGCTATCAGGTATAGAGAGAAAGACAGTCATATTTTTACGAAGAAAATTTCAGAAATTTACATTGCTGCATCTTCGAATCCAGCGAATCGAGACATGCAGTTTTAGAGTCGTTTTAAATAGGTAACAAATGAATTTTTGATAAGAGAAATGAGATCAAAAAACATGTTAATAATTCCACAGTAATATTTCACAAGTTTTAAAACTTACTGATGTTTATATAAAAATGTAAATTATTTTAAGTTATAGATAATTATATACATTTTAAGTGTGTAATTGTGCTCTGTTCTCTCCTCCTCAGAATTTCTTTTGCTACCTCTCTGAGTGAGAGAGGTCATTCCGAAACCTTTGTAAATGAGAAACTTGGTGAGAAAGCGAAAAAAAAATACACGAAAATAAAAAATAGGCGAATAGCTAAATATAAAAATAAGCGAGAAAAAATGCCGTTCCCTTCAACTCTCACTAAAGAAGGTTCGACTCTAATGTCTTATTATAACACCTGCAATTTTACCTGATGATTTTCCTTGATCTGGCAGTAAATTCAATAAATTATCATCTTTTACTAGCTTTATTGAACGATAATACCTAAAAATCATTTATTGCGTTCAACAAACCATATGATTCTTAATTAGTTTGAATAACTTCAATTAAAATGGGAGAGGCTCTTGACCAAAATTTTTGTATCAGGTTATTTTTATGGAGGGTTGGTCAACGGACATTATGCTCCCTATCCTTGCACAAACGTCTCGCTAATTGATTTTATCCCTGATGATGATTAAATAAATAAGTGTAACGTCGGCGTAAGGCAAGAGAAAATAATTTGTGTTGATCAACCTGATAATAACTTAAATATCCACCAGGTAGAAATCCGTTGTCGTTTCTTTAATTTTTTGGCATAGATGTAGTATTATTCGCATAAGTATTATTTATTAATTATTAATATCATAAAGTAATTACATAGAGTAATTTGGCATTCCTAAGAGACATTTTGCCAATAAAAATTATTTATATTTGTTTTGGCATGGAAACTGTATGACTGCCGTGCTCGTTAATAAAAAAACCATTACGCCTGAAAAAATGCTCAGGAATTCGAAACATGGTGATAAAATGCTGCAAGTAGACTCTTAACAAGTACTTTATTTCTATATCGTGGAGTAATTTCGCGAGAAGATCAAATTTATCGTAGATGCATTATGAACTACCATCCGTCTGATGCAATGTCATTTATAGATAGATATTTCATTTTATGTTTCACGCGAAGCTTTTGCGGATAGTAAAAGGAGCGTCGCGAGCGAGGAATGGTGTCCACGAGTGTTCGCAAGTGTTAATGCGACCCTCCAAGTCACCGCTCGTAATGGAACTAGTAAAAATTCCGGTTTTCACAGCATCTGCAAGTTATTCCTCCGAGACACTTATCCCTTTTAATGTTCGTTTTGCGTGCAAATAAATAATGATCGGCATTACTTAAAGTATTGGTTCGAACTACAAATTCTATCTCTTGTGGAAGCATGCTCGCTTCTCAATAAGGTCGCGATGAAATCATTTCAAGATACCACTCATGCCGGCCTCTTGATTCCATCTCCTTCATTTTTTTTCAAATACGCATATCTTCTCCACGTCGACCGACCTTTCAACAAAGAGAGGTATCTAGTTCCATTCCCGATAGCTATTGATTTATTACCTTTTGGCCGGGTGCCAAGAGCCGGCCAGTGTCTGTCTTGCTGGCCATATCTCGAACGTCTTTTACGTAACCTTGGCTCCTCTCTACTAGATGTAACCGCGGCGTGATTCTCGTCAAGTCACGCCTCTGGTAAATGAACTTAAGTCCCCTTGCCAAGCAATCCGTCTCTTTTTAGTCTGTTTTTCTTCTGCAAACAGCTTCCAACCTTTCCCCAAAGCATCCCCACCCCTTTCTTCTGTTGTATGCTCCACCTTCTAATCGGTGGCAACTAATTATCTCGTGTTCATTTCCTTGCTCCCATTATCGGTCGATTTTTACGAGTCCAGTGGCCGGCTAACGGCTCACGAAAATGATCTCTTTCAGCCGGGAAGAAAGTCTGCTTGTGAATGAACGATGAAATGTGGTTGGCTCTTCTGCAGTCGGGCAGTAAACAAAAATAGGATAGGTTTCTCCCCCACCTGGGCAGAATGGGCTCCTTTACTGCTGTATTTGCTGTCATGTATGGTGCAGATTTGAAACTAACAATAGGGTAGTTTCCTTCATAAAAAAATGAAATGAATTAAATGCGTTTCCTTACCCATCATTAGTGTATTCGTAATATACAAATTATTTGGTTTTAGAAATCCCAGTTTAGACGGATGGTAACGGTAGGATAACGAAAGGATAGGAGTTTTACATGGTCTGAGATTACCAATGCATGCATGAGTCACAGAGCTCAGGGAAACATCTCTTAATAATCGCTTATTAAAATTGTCTAAGGTCGGAAAGTTTCCCTCGTTTGATAAGGTAGTAATAATCCATATTTAAGCCAAGCGCTACCTGCTAGCAGGGTACTCAGCTACCTGCTAGCAGCCTGCGTCGTATCAGCGCTCAAGCCTCGCCCCAAGGTCACCTCACACTCCAACAGCTGGAACCAGAACGACGTCACACGGACTTTTCCCATCATTCCTACTTAGCCGTCGCGTTTTCGCGCGCTTGAAATTTTTCACTTTTCGTTCAATCGCGAAAAATAGATATCGTCATTTAAAAATCTGAGAGCGTGAATTGCGCACTCCAGGAGTAATAATCTTTCGATTTAGGCAATAAAATTAAATAATAGGAAACCACCCTATTCTTGCGTGAATCTGACTTTGACTCGGTTCCCACAGAACGTTTTAGGTGCATCAGCATGTAACGAAACGTATTTAGAGCGTGTGAGGGCGAGTATAGCAGGTTAAAACGTCTTCTAAGATCCCGACCAATCAGGGCACACCTCCATAAAATAGGCGCCAAACAGAGTGTGTATAAATTTCTGCATCGACACTACAGTGGACCTGACGAAGCCTACTGGAACGTTGGCGAAACATTGTCCAGTAAAATGGATAAACGCGGGAGGAAACCCGGAAGAATCGCTTCCTACCATTCAGGTAAAAGTCTTGAATTTCCTTCTGTAATTCTATTTCGTTGTAGTAACTATATTGTTCGTTTCTAATGCTGTATTTTTTTATTTGCACGGTAGTTGACTATATTATCATAATAGTAATCTTCCAAATATCAAATTTACATTGAGAAAAATTGTTAAGAAACATAAATAATCAAAAGCGTAAGACAAAATGGAAAAAGTACTTGACGGATAAGGAATTTTAGAAATATATGGTATCATAAATGGCCACTAGATATAATGGACCCTTTTATTAGCTTGAAGTAAAACTTATGTTTTTCATAGGGTGAATTCGCATCCCCACGGGAGCAAAACCAGTATTATCCATCGCAGTTTCATTGCGAGTTATTAAAATAATCGCCAAGTTTTTACCCGGGCTTGTAATAGAGAAATTTCCGCCCTTTGCGCTGATCTCGCATTTATGATAGGACGAATTAATTTGCCCCAGCGTGGTGCCAACCGTAACAGTTTGCTGTTAACAACGCCTCAAATCTAGCTGCAATCGGATTTAGAGAAAATTTAACCCTTCACACGATCTCAAACGACGTGAGAGATTCGTGTTTTCATTATTGCTGCATGCATCCGTATGTCGTAATGACTCCTATAAAATGTCCAAGAGTCGTCGCGGTGTTGATTTTACTATTCCGCTCTCCAGCTAGCCGGACGCCAGTGTTCCTATCGTGCAGACAGATATCGTGTAGCGATGCGGTGGTTGGAGGAAATAGGATAGGTATAAGTCGAGAATAAGAACACCTGTTGTGCATACTAGCGAGGGAAAAACCTTTGCTCAGCCCTTAAGCGGTTTTCATCGCGACTACGCAATTCAAAACAATTTTTAAGATCAATTTTTAAATAAGAATTTCAGAGTGAACCACTGCGATGATTTTTTTTCCCGCCTACCGACCAGGTTAAGCTTTCCAATTCCTCCGAAATTCCGGTGAAATACTTTTCCAGCGCCCCCCTTGATTTAACCAGCCCTTGGGTAGATGAAAAATTATGCGAAAGTGGTATCGGTTGGTATCGACACTGCCAGGAAATGCAGTCAATCGGCAATAATTTTATGCCATTTACGCAAATATACCAATTTTAAATATCGTATTTGTTTATATATTTGATCCGGAATATCTGGTATTGTCTACACCAGTGATATCAACATAGGTATCGATATTGTTTGGGAAATTCTATCAATTGACTACGCAATTGGTGATATTCAATCCATGGAGCCTTTTGTGAATAATTCACGCGCGAATTTCCTAGGCGTGTGGCGTATCGAGCGTAATAAAATATTTCTTTAAAATTTCCATCGTAACATGCTCCAACGCACTGCGTAAAACATGTGAATGTGTTCGCAGTCCGACGCACGGGTGCTAAGTCACACTCACCAAGAATGAAATTCACAATTAAAACAAATCATTTGGCTTCGGTGGGATTCGAACCTGGATAACCCGGTTGCCGGTCGGGTGTTCTACAAGTCATTTTGCACGCCACTAAGTCATTTTCAATCAATGTGAATCTTAGGCTGGACTCGTAGCCTCGTTCGGTTCGGTACACCCAGGCTGAGATTGGATTAGATGTACAATAGGGTAGTTTCCTTCATCAAAGAAAACGAAATGCATCGATTGCTATTCGTTACCCACCTCATGTGCGAGTACTGTAAATTTAGATTCGAGTCGATTAGCTTATGTTACAGAGCTGTCGAGTCCAGTAAGCCAGTGACTGTTTATATACGTATATAAACTTTATAGCTATTGTGCAAATGCCTTTACTCAGGGCTCTTCCAAGCCGTTTGGATACATATATTAATTAAATTTTGGACATATTACCAGGGCTTAATTTCTTTAGACTGCGCTTCAGATGTTTAAGACACATAATTTACATTCATCTCCTACCACTGACACAATTATCATCAACGTCCCTCATAATTTTTTTCCAATTTTACATCAGGATAAGCATTCAGAATAGAAAGTGTGCAAGGGGATTGGAAAAAAGAGAATGTGCTGGAGCATGCATTTTTTTTATTGCCTGGTCCATAAATTACCATACTCGACTATACTCAACTCGATACTTGCGAGTAGTTTTCAGCTCGACTCGAGATCAAAAAGTACTGCTCGCACATCCCTAGTTATTATACATTAGGCCTAAAGAGGTATCCGGCATAAAGAAACGTTGACTTTTATATTGAAATAAAACACATGACATTTTCCACGATAGTAAACTTTTACTCCCAACATAGGCTTCGACATTGCTACATCATCTTCATTTACCTTGTAAATGATGTAATAACGTAGAAACGGTAGGTCAGGAGCAAAAGTTTATAATCGTGAAACATTGAATGTGCTTTCTTTCAATATGGAAAAATTCTAGAATAAAATAAAATAACTTTGTTTTATTCCACACTTTATTTTAAATAGCACGACCCGGGTTTCAGCATCTAGTGTTATCATCAGGGACCATCAGGGATGATGATAACACTATATGTTGAAACTCGGGTCGTGCTATTTAAAATAAAGTGTGGAATAAAACAAAGTTATTTTATTTTATTCTATAATGAAGCAATTCCACAAAATTACGCCTGAGACCGTGTCTTATATGGAAAAATTCCACTCCATCACACATAGTTCATTTGACTATTAAACCAGAAGCTGCGGGTTGGCCCAAAAGATTTTATTAAGTGCCAACATATGGACCGCTTAAGTTATAACAACTTCGTTCATAGTTTTGAAATCAAAATTACCTACCGAGCAGGTCAGAAGCTGAAAGTATTTTTTATCTTGATCTACGTTGAACTATTAATAGGTGGTTCTATCTGAAACAGCAACAATCCACAGCGACTCCATAATTTCAGGGCTGTGTTAACTCCTGCCCTGGTACTCGCCTTGTTTCAGCTTCAAAGCCATTATGAGTGCATACTCCACCCATATATTTTCATTCACTCCCTCGCACAGATCGCGCCAGCCGTTAATTGGAAATCTCTTACTCCTAGTGAGACGACAACTAGTATTACTGCTCGTAGGCAGAAACGAATTGCAGTCGCCCAGAGTCCGAAGACGTTCTGAGGTGTTTAATAAATCGTCAGATTCGATCTTTTGTCCATAAATTCTGTTCCTATAGTAACTACAGAAACCCTCGCACATAACCGTTTGACGTCGTAGTATGCACAAATCCAGGGTGTCTGGCGCACAAAACGATATTCATCATCCGATGCCGTCAGATTTGTGTTTACCGAACCAAACTGGGTCGAAATATTCTTCGTAGTCGACAGTGTTTTCAGACCATGTCAATGAATTTATGGGACGCGAAAGTCCATTGTATGCAGAGAGACAAGGCCTGTCTTCCTTTCGCGACTTGGAGTTAGGCAGGTATGTTTCGTACTTGCCGGCTCGTTAGAGTCGGGATCTGGTTTTGGCAAGGAGTCGCGGAGATTTGCATCCAAATGCCGAGACCACAGATTTATTATGACAGCGCCCTCTCGAGTATTGGGGACTGAGTCAGGAGTTAGCGGTGGGATTGAAAGGGATACCGAGGGTAGACCGCGGGATGAATGAGACAATTGGTCTCTAGGTCGAAGACTTTGCCTGCGATTTTCGCCTACTAGTGCCTTTCCTCATGCAAAATTCCATATCCATACATAGGTACCCTCCATTCTAGGGAAATTTTTCAGGAAAAATGAAATATTGCGTGATAATGCTTCCTGAAAAATTTTCAACACTAATTAAAAATCCATGGCTATAATTTCTATCAATTAAATTTTATCCGGTTATGTATCGTAAAAGTCTATAAATGTAGAAGAAGATAGCTAATTTTACCTCAGAATTTGTTGTTACCACTAAATACCATAATTAACGCATGGGCGTAATGATCAACCGCAAAGTTGGATATTTTATATCATAACCATGTACGCAGTGAAAATTTTGTTTCACAGCAGAAAGTGAAGATAAATACTTACTTTCTTTGTTCAGCTTGTATCAATCGAAAAAACTTATCATGTGGCTACAGAAAATGAATACTACTCTTCGTCATGTTAGTTTTCTAAAAACTGGGGGATACGTCGTTAATTTTTGGGTGCCCCCCACATTTCCCGGTCGCTTTTTTAAGGTAATATGCCGAATTAGTTTTCGGAATCATTCAGATCCCCTTTAAAAAGCGACCAGCATCGGTCGGGAAACGTTGGACCACTCGAAATTTCATGCGGCGACTTAGCCCAAAAAGGTTTTTCACCAACATGAATGCTGCTCTGTTTCTTTTAAGTAAAAATTATCCCGTAATTGGAGCAAATTTGATGCTTTTTGTAAAGTATCTTGATGTAAAGTTGTGAGAAGTTTTTTTGAGACCTGGAATTGCAAGAAATTTTCAGTGTAGGTAAGGCAATTATTGTAGATATATTTAATGATTATTTGGTCAAGAATGTATCCGCCATTTGTGTCAACTTTTGAAAAAAAAGTCAGCGTCTTTGGAAACACTAATCTCGTACTCGTTTCCAAATTTGAGACAAATGATGAAATAGTTCTCCGAGATATGGGAGTAATATTGAAGTCTGAAAAAGACCTATCACTTGAATTTTGTATTTTCTTTGTCCTAGTTTTGGCCAGACGCCATCTAAAACTGAAGCTAAGATTCCTCAAGTCTGTTGTGGGAAGATTTTCGGAGAAAAATATAAAAGAGATGTGATGTTTCGCCCTCCTCCGGCCACTCCGTGTAAAGGCATTGGATACGGCGCAGAAGGACTCAATCTGTAAACTTAATAAAATATATAGGAGAGCTAAGCCATTCGTCGAAACCTGCTATGTGCGCACAAGAGAGGTTACACAGATAGTACGAGAATAGGGTGGTTTTCTATTATTTTTTTAATGTCTAAATCGAAAGATTACTACTCCTGGAGTACGTATTTCACGCTTTTAGATTTTCTATTTATCGGGGTACCTTTTTATCGGGATTAAATGAAAAGTGAAAATTTTCAAGCGCACGAAAACGCGACGGCTAGGTATGAATGCCGGGAAAACCCCACGTGATGTCGTTCTGGTTCCCGCTGCCGCAAGTGAGGTGACCTTGGGGCGAGGCTTTGAGCGCTGATGCGACGCAGGATGCTAGCAGGTAGCAGAGTAACCTGCTAGCTGGTAGCGCTTGGCTTAAATAAGGATTATTTATACCTTATCAAACGAAGAAAACTTTCCGACCTCAGCCAGTTTTAATAGGTGATTATTAAGACATGTTTCTCTGAGCTCTGTGCCTCATACATGCATTGGTAATTTCAGACGATGTAAAAATCCTATCTACTCGTATAGAAAATATGTCCCTGTGTCGTCACGTGGAGTGGCATCGCATTGGCGCCAATCTGGCGTTTTTCAAATGAAGATAAAATTGACCATTTCCATTCGTGGAAATTGTGTATTTACTTTTTTAAAAGCTGCATTGAAAATACAGGTGGTCTAATTAATGGTATTCTTTATGATTTTCATTTTTGGCTATTTCATGTGCACACATATTTAATTAAAGACGTATGTGGTATTGAAGGATTGGCTATATAACTGTTCAAAAATGATATTGAAAGATAATCTAAATGTTTCTCTCCGCCGACCCTACATTAGATTAGGTTTCGATTGAAAACTGTTTTAAGAATCCACCTTCTAACCGTCGCAGCGCCATTGCTGGATTATTATTTGAATTGAATAGACTCCGTGTGCCTTCCAGCTAGCCATTGATGCACATGCACTCACAACTCTCCTATGAGATTTCTGCTCTCCAGTGATATATGACGTGAGAGCACTTTCAAAACTAGTCGCAAGTTATCCCTGTCCCACATTGCGGCCGGGGTTGTTGCAAAATTTATGTGATGTAACATGCCATGAAATATATCGCGCCCTCTCTCACTATGGAATGGGGAATTTGAAAAATCCGAGTCTGCGCGTCCCACCACAATTGGCATATTCTGTAATAATCCAATCGAAATGCCATTTTTTTTCCTTTCTCCTCGTCTTTCTAAATCCTCGAGGCTACCAACCCCTACACAATCATAGCAGCGAGGGACAGAAGACCCTGAGGGCAATAGAGTCTGCATGTAAATATTGTGCAACTAAATCATAGGCTCAATTTATACCACCCTTGGTTCATAAATTGCTCCTTTCATCATGCCTGACAATATATGTATATATATATAATGGCGGTCATTGAAATCTCCAATTTTTCTTTTTTCCTGCAGAAATGTATGTTATTACAATTAATTGATCAATGGGTTGTTGTCTAATATTAAAATACCTTGTTTATTTTCATTGTGACTAGATCTATCCTTAACCCGTTCACTTCAAAGGTTAGCTCTCTACATTCACACGCTTCAGTACAAATATGAGAGGCACTTATGCAGCTGGGAGTATGGAAGCAAATGAATTGAAGGTGAAACCGGTATCATTATTTATCCACATTACCAATTTTTAATGAATGAATAGCAGTATTAAATTTATAATTTATACCATGGTTTTATATGATTGAACTCGTGCTTCTTCCGGTTGCAACCGTAGTACGACTTAACTGCAAAATAGAAAAATATCGTTTCCCCTGTAATAGCTATAGAAAAAAATATTTCGGATTTACGATGCTAATAAAAATTAACATATTTATGTATCCTACCAATACTGTGTCTTAAATAAAGCCCAACATAAAGGCGGAAGCGATAAATCGCAACAATTGGCTCATAATCTTCTAGATCAGATGTATGACTCCCAAAATACTATAGGTATCAATAACTCAATTATTTAGTTTTACTAAAACATTATAAAGATACTTCAAAATAGGTAAAAAATAAATTAACGCTCTTTGGAGCATTTTGTGGTTCCAGTCTATCATGGAATATTGCTAAGGCCCGCCGAAAAAGAGATTTCGATTTTTTCTCTTAGTTTTAATAGCGTATAATTTCACACCAATTTAATTATATTGACACCTTTCTGCATGGTTTTAATTATCTTTATTTTTTGTATAGTTAATCTTGTATTTTTCCAATTAATATGTTATCTACAATTTTAATTGGTACATCTAGTGTCGGTTAATTATTTATTATTCTGTGGTTTAATGTCTTCGGTTATTTAGTTATTTGTTTAATTGACCGTTTTATTCTTGATTCTCCAAGAATGGGAAGTAAAATTAGTTTTTGGTCCGCAATTCTGAGAAGGGATTTTTAACTTTCCTGGTGATCACCCTCCAGTGGTGAAACTAATCGATCAATTATAATTCTGCCGTTAAAGAAATTTAGTTCTGAGAATCTCTTAATTTTCCCTTCAGATACCAATCCATCCTTGGGTGTGGTCTCGCGAGGCATTTAAAACTGATGTCGGTTTCTTTCGAAACTTATTCGATATTACTCAACCAAACTCTCACCACCACTTGTTTTTCTAAAACACGTTCAGAGTAATCAAAAGTTGTGCTGGTAAACTCAGTTTTTTTATGACTTAATTTTGCATCTATGTACTACCCTTCAAGTCGCCTATGTAGGCGTGTGGCAGGGAATGGCTTAAGGGCTCAAGGGGAGCCCTTGAGGGATACAACACACCGGGGCCGGGAACCAAGTCAGAGACTTATACGCCCGATCACCCGGGGAGGGGCTGGAGAGGAACGAAAAAGGAAAGAGGAGCCGCCGCGACAGGAGCCCGTCGACGCCTCTGGGATAGGATAGGTTCGGAAGGGATGGGACGGGGAAAACACCTCAACGCTATAGAAGCGAAGAGGGCCCAACTAAATGGCGAAATCAGGCAAAACCATTACTGTGGCGTGTGGCGGGGAATATTAAGACTCCAGCGGTTGGCAGATAATATGATTAAAGCACTGAGTAGGTGAGCGTTCATTCATTTCCATCTAAAATATCAAGTCGCCAAATATATAAAAATATTTCACCGCTAGTCGGTTTTATCAATATCAACGCTTTTGAGATGTTGGTGTGGAGAAGGCTGTAGATAGTGAAAAGGGTGGATGAAGTGAGGAATGACGAGGTCCTGGAAAGAGTTGTGGAGAAAAGAGCATTATTGAGAACTGTACTAAGGTGAAAGGGGGATTTGGTTCGGGCATATTTTGAGAGGGAAGTGGATATTACATCAGCAGGCATATATATCAGTCGAAGGAACATTGGAAGGAGAAAAGAGAAGAGGAAGAAGAAGTCTGTTGATGAAAGAAGCGGTCAGGTTAGGAAGAAGTATTAGGGAACCATAGACCTTGGACAGGAAAAGGAGGAGACGACTTTGGTGTTTAAACCTGCCAGTGGACAGAGAACCAGTTGATGACAGTTAATGATGAAGTCCTTTTTATATCGGCAAATCGTAGCAGAGAAGAAATATAATGGCATTTTTGGAAATTGAAGCGAAATTGGCATACACTCAGTCTTTCGCAGCAGCAACCTTAATTCAATTATTCATCCGCGGTTCACGGTTTTCTACACCACGGAACTCTTCGTACATTTTACCTACAGCAAGTTTTGGGGGGTCGGCAATGATTAATGATTATCTCGCATATCCCGGAGTGCGCATGTAACTTGCCTTTCAGCCTCTTGGGCGAATCCAATTTCATGCAATCAATTAGCCGGACATTTGCATACTCCGCGGCTTCCCCATTGCTCAGAAACTTAATTCAGTCCCTCCCGAGGTTTAAATTAAGCTCCGCGTTCCGCATCAGGTAGGAATTAAAAGGCAATTGGTGTTCCTTGGTTTCATACGTAAGTACTGTTACGCACGAATGTAAGAACTGGAAATGATCGTAAAGTGAGGAGGTCTGCTACCCACGAGATCTGCTACGGAGGGAATTAATGGCTCGGTAAGGACTTGCTAATTCTTTCCCTACTCTTACTAATAAATTCAGCTGGGATTGAAAAATTATAAGCTAAAGTTATTTAAAAAATTAGAGGAAATTAAAGGTTGGCTGAAATATAGCATAAAAGATGCGATGAATGATCATGTCAGATATTTTACGTAATATTTTGAAGGGTAAATTCTACCATCAAGAGTGAGAATGCTTTTAATGTTAATTGAGAATTCTTGCGTGAGATTTAGTATACTTGGAAGTTATAGATATCTTGGTTTTGTTATAAAATGTTTATATACGTCATAACATAATTGGTCAATTGATCAATGATACTATTTTTTAATGAACCAATAACATTGCCAAAGTTTCGCAACTGTTACGTTTGCATCATCAGGGATTCACCAAACTTGGACCTCTAATTTTCCACCGATGGACTTCAGTAAGGATCTTTGGCCCGACGTGGGAGCCATTTATGCATATCACCATATTTTCGAATAAATACGTCTTCTTATGGTGCAGAAATGACCTTATAAAAACTCCATTTATTTTTATTCATTCCATACGAGCGCATAAAATGTTTTGTTTTTCAACAAAAATAATAATAATAACAATAATAATAATAATAATGAAACGCTTCAATTAATGTAAAATGTGAAATGATTCCATATTAATTGATTGGCATATAGATTGGCATATCATTCTTGGAAAAGCATACTGTTGCAAAATGTCCACACAAGGAGGGTGTGAAACACCTGCGAAAAAAATTTCTTTAACACTTCTTAGACCATGAAATTAAATGTTCTGATAAAATTCGCCTTTCATCTTCTTGGATACAGTTCTAACTTACATGAACGTGGGACGTCTATTGATGGAAAAACCTCTTCATGACGTATGACTTGAGGTATGATTTTTTATGCAATGTAGAGATCAATATTTTGCTATTTCGAAGCATCTAGACATGATGGTCGTGAGTAGCTGCGATCGATCATGTGGGTACTAGTGATGGGTGAAAATAATCGATTATTGCGTTCCGATTTTTTCGATTATTTGATCGATTATGGGTTGATCGATCGATCGATTATGGGTTGTCGATTTAATCGTTGAATCGATTATTGATCTTCACTTGAAAAAATCGGCGGCACTAGTTGTTGTTTTAATATATCTCTAAACGCATTGTAATCAAGTAACGGTGGCTATATTTTTATGTAGCAATTATATCGCAGTATATTTGAATGCTAGTGATAGGGTAAATCCGTATCGAAAAATCGTATCATATCCTCGCGATTATCCAACATAGAATCGGTATAATCGTATGATTCGATGCCTACTAAAAAATCATATGATTCGTTGCGTGCACATAATCGGGAGAATCATATGATTCGATGCCAACAAAAAAAGTATATGATTCTACCGATTTACAAAATAATCGATTATGCCTTCCCGATTTTTACTCTGAATCGCTGCTAGGGATCCGATGATCATTTGATACGATTCATCGGTTACGGCGGAATTTCGCCCACCTCTAGTGGGTACGTCCATACATCGTTTTTCCGCTGTCTTTTTTCTAAGGATACTTCGTAGAGGAGGCACCAGCCCGTCCCGAGGAAACTTGATTTCTGTTGCCACTTTGGGGGCATTTTGATCGAAGAAATATCCGAGGTTTTCCCGGCTCATGATGATGCTGAAGTTTTTGCGGGTTTCCCACCGGATGAGGTTCTCCAACTCTGCCGACGTTTCGATGGTAGTGTCGTCCATCGTCATCAGGGCTTGTCTTCGAGTTGAGTGATCCGACTTATATAGTATGGGCTCCTGGTCAGGTGACTTGTAATTGGTCCGCCTTTTTTCCCGAGCCTCACTGACTTATTTAAGCACTGGTTTCCATGAGTTGCTTAGGGCGTAACCAGCATCACGATTCATGGTGTTAGTCGTCGTTCGAATTTCAATTGCTTCCTTGGTCAGCCTTTCCCAGAATCTGTCCAACCGGCACAGGACCTTCGTGTTCTCCCAGCGAATGGCATGTTCGCGTGATATGCTGTGCTCAGCCACGGCGGATTTTTCCGGTTGGCCAAGCCTGAAATGCCGTTGATGTTCTATTATCCTGGTAGCTTTTTATTGGCATTTTAATCTTTCTAATACGAGGGCTGTTTTTTAAGTAAGGGCCGTTTTTCCGTGCACTGTAGCAGTTCGCACGCCGTCCGTAACGAGTGTGCGCGCCGCCTCCCGGCATTCCTTGCGAACGACCACGTGTCAGTTGCAGTTCTAGGTCTAACCTTTACGCTTCACTGTGGATCTTTTAAATGTTTAAGATTATTGAATCGCCCGCCGCGTGTGAGATTCGGCCAGTGATACGATTTTTGACTTCAAGGAACATGTCGGCTGCAGACATTCACCCTCAGCTCTGTGAAGTGTGTGCTGCTAATGCAATGAGCGAAGGTAAAGTGCGGGAATGGGTCGGAAAATTCAAAGATGACCGCGAAAATGTTCGCGATGACGATGATGATCGCACAGGACGGCCATCTTTGTTCACAAACGTTTTCACACTGCAAAATCAAGGCAACGGTGCCCTGGGACAGGCGCGGTGTTTTGCTATGGGACTTTATGACACGAGGAATGACGATCACTTCAGAAGCCCACTGTGCAACCCTTGCCAGGCTCCGACGTCTTCCGAGATTGAGTCCAGGATTGAAATGGCAAAAATCTATGTCCCCCGATAGACCCGATGGATATTTTTCCATATAATTTTATACTCGGGAAGAAGGGAAAAATATTAAAAATGTAATGAAAATACGTTTTTATGACTACATTGTTCGCTGTTTCCGTTTTCAACAATAACGACGAAGTTGGAGTTTCAAAGTTGTCTTTCATTACATCTCACAAGGAAATTCCCTCAAGCATAACCACCAGATCTCGTTCAAACTTTGCTAGATTATGAAAAATGTATACCATATGAGAAGTTGTGGTTTCAGCCGACTACGTTCAATATTTTTCGAGGTATTAGCAAAACACAGTTCCTGAGAACGCCTAAATTTATGAAAAACGCAGCACAACAATAGACTCTTGGTAACTCAAACTCCTAACTCAAAACTCTTAAGGCCATTCAGTGCAAACGACGCAGCATCTCGCGTGAACTCCTGGTTGTCAGGGCAGGCGGCAAACTTCTTTAAAGAGTTTTTTCAAAACTTAGTTTGAAGCTGTGGTAAGTGCCTACACAAACAGGGTAGCTATGTGGAAATATAAAGGAGAGCACGAAAATTCTAAACATAAAAGAATTTTAAAATAATTGATTTTAGTTTATTTTATTTGAAAAAACGGCCCATACTTAAAATACAACCATCGTATTTACAATTGTGATCAGTAGGACTTTAAAGTTATGAACTTCAAAGATTAAATCAACGTATATGAATCGCTATATGAAACGCTAACATCCCTGATTCAAATCCGATAATTCATATCGAGTCGTGATTGTGGATTCAGATTCAGACAATTCTTCTTCATTCTAACATGTGGGATATTGACTTTTTTAAATATTGCCGTCGTTAAAATTTGGGAATTTAATGGAATAGGATAACATAGACAATTAAGTGGCCCAAGAAGTATATTTATTAAAATAGCAAATTAGTATTATGGTAATATTTCCTCAGCTATGATAAAATAATAAACAGTTACTGTGTCAGACATAAATAGTTAACTTAATAATGCACAGTGCACAATGACTAAGTTATGTGGCGGCCTCTATGCCCCAATAGTCTAGTTCATTTTCAAAATATTTATTTTAATTATGAAATCGGAATCGACTTTAGGCGATAGGCTCTCGATTTCAATTCTGTGTCCGAGAATCGGTGGATTACGACATTTGGAATTGAATTTTAATTTGAAAGGAATAGGGATAGGGGTGGTAGGGTAGGATAGGGAACACCCTCGATGCTATGAGAGTGACCAAAGCCTTTACTAGCGAAACCATAGTTTGTTGTGCCATCGATTTTGGAAGATTTTTCTATGAAAGAGAAAATTCCAAAAATAAAATCGTTGGATAAGCCGACTGGACAAGAAGTAATGAGGGCTCAGGGGAGCCGTGCGAGGGTGCAACGCACGGGGCCGGGACCCAGCAATCGTGCTGATACGCCCGATCACCCGGGGAGGGGGAGGAGAGGAAGGAAAAAGGAAAGAGGCGCCGCCGAGATAGGAGCCCGACGACGCCGCTGGGATAGGGATAGGGTTGGAAGGGATAGGACGGGGAAAAAACCTTAACGCTAAAGGAGCGAAAAGGGCCCAACTAAATAGCGAAACCATGCATACCCAGTACTGTGCCAGCGATTTTAGAGGATTATCCTATGAGGAAGAATAATCCAACGTTCAAATAATAATAATAATAATTTATTCTTCCATGCATACATATTTTTTACAGACTATTACATCCATTCAAGGAAGTAAGGTAGCCCATAAGGCAATAAGCCTGTGTTTAGGCTAACTTCAAATTTCATAAATTGCGGAAATGATAACACATACAACCAAAATACACAATACCTTGAGAAAAAACAACAAAAACATGTGCGTAATAATATAATAACAGAGCTGACCTTAAGATGAGATACAACTTATAATGTACAACAAATATGATGCCTAGGGTATTTTCTGCAATATACCGACCCTTTACCATAGCTTTTCGATGTCTTCAAAAGTCATTATCCATTTCTGTATCAACCTTTTGTATTTACCAAAACAATTTGTCTCTTTAATTGTATTTGGTAGCATATTATACAATTTTGGTCCCATATACAAAAAACTCCTTTTATACATCGTTAAATTAGGCTTGTGCATAGGGATCGAGAAACCTCTGCGAGAATTAAACAGCACATAGCTCCCAAAAATTTTTGGGCTATATCCACTACGCAAAAAAATTTTTTTTAACACTTTATAACAATACATATATCTTAGCGGGAGTATGTTAAGTTCAATGAATAAAGGACGGGAATGTTCGTAACGCTTTTAAAGTAATAATAGTCTAACAATTTATAAAATCCCTATATAGCCGACTGGAAAAATGGATTAAGGGCTCAAGGGGAGCCCTTCAGAGAGACAACACACCGGGGCCGGGAACCAAGTCAGAGACTTATACGCCCGATCACCCGGGGAGGGGGAGGAGAGGAAGGAAAAAGGAAAGAGGCGCCGCCGCGATAGGAGCCCGTCGACGCCTCTGGGGTAGGATAGGTTCGGAAGGGATGGGACGGGGAAAAACACCTCGAGGCTATAGAAGCGAAAAGGGCCCAACTAAATAGCGAAACCGGGCAAAGCCATTAATGTGCCTGCGATTTTATAGGATTTTCCTGTAAGGAAGAATAATCCATCGATCAAATCGCTAGATAAATCAAATCGCTGGATAGCCGACTGGACAAAGAGTATAAGGGTCCAGGGCGAACCTTTCGAAGGGTGCAACGCACCGGGGCCAGGAACTAAGCCAGTGGCTTATACGCCCGATCACCTGGGGATGGGGAGGAGATGAAGGGAAAAGGAAAGAAGCGCCGCCGCGATAGGAGCCCGACGACGCCTCTGGGAGAGGAATGGTGCGGAAGGAACGGGAGAAGGAAAAACACCTCAAAGCTGTAACAGCGAAGAGATCCCTACTAAATGCGAAACTAGGCAAAGCCATTAATGTTCTAACGACTTTGGAGAATCCTTCTATGAGGAAGAATGATCCAACGTTCAAATCGTTAGACAAGCCGACTGGACAATCCTCTTTTCTAGTGTTCCTGTTTTTTTTCTATTTCCATCCAAACCCGGGTGCGTGCAACACGCTACATCTGCATTGATTTCAGCGCCGCGGGACGGTTGAGAAATGCGGAGAGTTTAAGCGATCAAGTGAAGGCGTTATTGCGGTGGCGATGCGTGCGGCGGGAGATCGTGTTAGAGTGGGAGTTGCCTGGGCAACGGGCGAACGGAGGCGGGTGATGTGATGGCGGTGGAGGCGCGCTGGGAGGTTTTATAAACCCGAAGAAAGCGATCAAGAGAGAGGGAGACGTGTAGTGGAAGGGCAAGCCCCGCCACTCCATTCTGCGAATGCGATATGATAATCGTCGCTTGAGCTGAGTTGAACGGCGTGAGCGCGGTGTTTCTTGTTTTTTTCAGCCCTTGACAAAAAGTATACTGTCTAGGAATTCCCGTAGTCTTGGCCGTGCAAAGCCAATTTTCTTTCATTTACGTTTCTCAGGGAATTAACTAACCAGCTAGACTAGCCTGGGATATACCTACACAGTCATGCGGCAAGTGCACATTGCGTGCGGAATTTTCACAGAAGAATTACTATTTTTCTTGACCGTGTTTTTAACCCGTATTTCCCGAATTCATCCTACTCCGCAGAGAAAGATGCCTTGATATTTCTTCGTTAAAGCTCTCGAGGGTTGCGTCGCGTCGTTTAGTTTAATCCGACCTACGCCGCATCTTAAGATAATCTCTGAATGATATAAAATTTAGTTTTTAGATCAGAAAAAAACGAAGGGAAGATATTTTAAAAATTTTAACGAATTTAAATGCGGAAGTTATCGCGAAGTCATTAATTAGGTTAAGGAAACGTCGGGTACTTGAAATTTCAACTGGTGGAAAACCTGGCGCGAATTCGGGAAATGCTGGTTCGTATCCCGGGATTGTTAAACGTTGATTATAGGTTAGGATAGAACTCCATTGGCGTGCGAATTACAAATATTCGGAGAAGAAGGGTGGACTACTTTTCTCCAGCCAAGCTCCGATTCATTTTTCGTCTCCTTATTAAAAAATGCATCGTCTTAATGTAAAATATCTTTGAAATCAGTATTGTTTAGGAATTTAGTGATGTGCCTGAAAAAAAAAGTTATTGGGCAAACTTCTGCATTTAAATTCGTTTAACTTTTTAAAATATAATCCCTTCGTTTTTTCTGATCTAAAAACTACATTTTATTTCATTTAGAATATAGTTTAAGATGTGACATAGGTTGGATTAATTTGTGGCTGGCATTTACGCTGCTTGTTTATAGGCGTTGGTTAATTGACTTCTAACCACTCGTGAAACAATTAGTTGAGTTGAAATCTCCATATATGGTGGAGCTTGATTACAAAGTCGCGGTGGATGGCCGAGTGACTTTTTCCCGTTAAAATCTTCTCAATAGTCGCAGTATTCATTAGGTTTATCGGATGATCATAACGGCGGAATTGCCTTGCGTTACACCGCTTAACTAGCGAATGATTCATTGTTTATCTCCTCCTACCTTTCCAGATTCACATGTTGATTTTACTGCTCATTGACTAGAATGGATACGCCCGTACATTTTCCACTAGAATTGCGCTAATTGAATGAAAGCCACAGGACACCCGTCTCCGATAAATCTTCTATAATTGCTCTACCTTCGCTGACCGTTGGAGAGATTGTCGTATGAAATGCTCTCCTGTTATCTCAACCTTCATTTTCACCTGATAAAATGGATTTACCCTTTGTCATGCAAGACATGAATCAAATTGGTCGGCTCCAGCCTATTCGCTGGCCTGATTTTATTAATCATCACTCTGAGTTATTTTGCAATCGTAATTGCTTTTGCATGAGCAAATAGGAGCAAAGTAAAGGTCAGAAATTCTCGGGAACTGTTTCTGCATAGCTGGTAATATCGCTGTTTCCTTGCTTATTTTTCGATGGCTTTCGATCCAATTGTCAACTTTGTTTTACTGTACTATGTAGTATGATGAAAGAAATGTGTATGTATTTATTTTTTCAGAGTCATAGCATTTCAAAGAAACGGTGGTATAAACGGATCACAATGGTAATATCGCTATTTTAAATGGACATGTTTCAAGTTAGGTGTTCTTACGTAGATCTTCGGATTTTTACCTGTGTAATAACAAGAGGCTTGCCTAAAGTTGTCCATTGCCCCTTGGTACACTTGCCAGAACGTGCAACGTCAACTGTTGTCACGTGTTTTATATTTTTTTTATATTAAACTTATGGCGCAATTAAGTTAGGCAGAATAATGGGTGTGTGAACGTAAATCTCAGTCATAGATGCAGTTTAAGATTATCTGCATATCGCATCACGGTTTTTCCGCTTTTCGCGACTCGAATTTTTATTTTTTCCTAAGTGTACTCTGCATACCCACTATAAAGGAAGGAATGAGTAGCAATATCACTGTCTAATATAAGATATTTCGTGTCATAATTTTTATTATTTTGTACTATTTCGATAACATTGGAGTAATAACTCACACCCGTAGTGACAGCTGGTTGTATCACTAAAGAGGCGTAATTTTTCTCAACGAAATCAATGGAAAATTCGATTTTTGTTTCTACGAAAACTTTCAAGCGAGCCGCCTATAGGGCCTTCATATTATCCAATGATCGTGTTGTGACCCAGTTGTGCTAAAATGGGCGAGCTCTCTGTCGCAAGCAATTCCATTGTCTTCTTTAGCTTTTGTGCAATAGTGGGGATTTGATTATGGGATTCAGAAACGGAAATGATCGCGTATTTACGGCATTAGAATCGCGGATTATTTCCGTGACCTTATTCAGTGCCACTTGCTTCGCAGTAATCCGTCCAAAGCATTGCATTTTGAGTCAGTCATTTCGTAACCGTGTATAAGGCCCAAAGTAACAATATACCATCTTGATTGTAAGTGGTTTGCAGAATTTGCAAGAAAATTTCTAAAGGAGTGCAGAAAAGAAATCCGTGATAAAATTTAATATGAGTTTACAAGTTTTATAAGTTATTTAGTTATTTCAGTAAGGTTAAGATTTGTCGCACATTCATTCGCAACACGGCATTTCCAAAAAAATACACAGTGTGACTTTATTCAGGCGAATGAGAAATTCCTATGGAAATACCATTTTGTTTTTTCATGAATTATTTCCGTTATTATACATTTCACTAAACCTTTCAACGTTGATCAATCTAAGTATTATTTCCGTATCGTGTTTTACAATGAAAGCAAAAACTATATACTTCTTTTTAGAGCCAATGTATCCCGAATAAATCGTGGTACAAACGGATCACTAAGGGAAATCGCTATTTTTGATGGAAATTTTTCTAGTCAGGAGTTACGACGAACATCTTCGGATGTTTACCAGTGACATAACATGAGGCTTAGCTAAAGATGTCCATTACCTCTTGGTTTTCTTGCCCCTGGGTGCAACGTTACTTGTTGTCATTCTTTTTATGCTGATGATGCTTATAGTTCATTTGTTTGTTTCAACACCACAAATTGTAAGGAAATGGCTCCCAGATGATGAATGGCTTTTAGATGTGTGTATGGGGAATTTCATAATATTTTGAAATCATTATGGAAACATTTCATGAGGTATACGTGTCTTATTAATTCTATGAGGTGATTTCCTCGTTATCAATAAGTAAACTAAGTAAGCGTTTTATTAAAAATTTTATTTTTGGAAAAAATTATTTTTTCATAGCTTCCGGTATGCCCAAAAATAAAATTCTATAAGCTTCGCAGAAAGGCCTTCATAGACTATCTCTTTGCCATTTCAAGAGGCATAACCCTCCCAAAAACCAAAACTTAGCCTTTGTGCTGATTGAAGAGAGCGAAAAGATCTCCGCAAGATCAGAAACGATTCATTAATGGTCTTGTCACTGAACAATGGACCTAATATGGATTTACCACCGGCAGTTACCTAGGCTCTCAGACAGCGTCGTTTTCCGTGTGCCCTAGGTACACGTTGCGAAGGCTGTTTGTAGGACGCCGATGATTCTTTACGACGATAAGTTTTAACAACCTGCGGCGCAGTTCCGAGAACCGCTAATGCGGGTAGACAAGCCGTTATTTCGAGCAATAATGCCCTAGCCTCCATCCGATCCGAGCGAATCAATAGACCTACCTACGTTCGTATTTTTGTCACTCTCTCAAAGCTCTCATTATTTTAATTTAGTCATTAAATTTTATGGACCATAATGAACGGCGCATGGAACGTGTTGGAAGGAGGAAGTTTTAGGGGAGAGAATTCCCTAGCCATTCCAATCTTCACGGCTCAATCTTTCTCTCTTCCTCCTCCTACTATTAGGTATTTCACTCTGTCATGCCCGTCGAATGGTAGGTAATTAGGGAGTGTATTTTGCGGTATACAATGAAGAGGAATGTTCCATTATCTCAATACAATAACTAAGCTCAACAGATTTCCTTACGCTGCGCATGAGGAAAAAAAAATAAATTACGGTTTTCTAAGGTTTACCAAGCATAATCATGTAGCTTGGAGAGTTTTTGTGTTGGTACCTACTTCGAGGACCAACATAAAATTTTACTTTGCCAGTCTTCGTTCAGAAATAAAATTGTACTTATATTTTCTCATTACTGATGCACAGGAAAATTAACTGGTGGTTATAGGTTTTCCGCGTGTCATATAATTAAGCGTATATATATTGAATGAATTACCACATTTTTCAAATATTCCAATTGCTCAAATTATATTTCTAGTTCTAGAAACGGCAACTGCAACTTTCAATCGTATGAAATTGCTGAATTAACAGTTTGCCATATAATCTAGAGAAGTAAAATAACGGATTCTGAAAAGGCAAATCATGTGAAACACAGCTCGCGCTCTTTCACCACGATGTTCTCAAATCTGGTAAGTCGAAAAGACATGTTGACGCATTATTTCTAGATTTTAAGAAAGCTTTCGACACAGTACCCAGTACCAAACTTTTATACAAATTACAGTCTTGCGGATTAAACGAAACAGTAGTACACTTGATACGCGACTTTCTAAATGACCGTAAACAAAAGGTAGTTCTTGACGGAATTAGCTCTGATGTAACGTGACATCAGGTGTTCCTCAAGGAAGCGTAATCTGCCCCCTTTTGTCCATTGTATGTATTAATGACCTCTGCTCCCTAATTAACAGTAAAATGCGTTTATTTGCTGACGACGCTATCTATTGCGAAATTAGTGATCACTCTGACTATGAACTTCTATCATAGTATTTTAACAACGTTTATTTGTGGAACAATGAGTGGGAACTCGAACTTAATATGAGCAAATACATGTCGGTGCATTTTTTGCAGAGTTCTTCCAACTATAACCATGTTTATGATGTCGATGTTATTAACATAAAGGAAACAGACGGATTGAAGTTCCTAGGAGTTACGATAACCTCAAAACTCTCGTGGGGAATCCATATAAGGAATATTTGTGGCACAGCCCTGAAGAAATTTGGATTCGTTAAGCGTATTGTGGGAAGATTTTCGGATGAGATAGTAAAATAAAGGTGCTATTTCACAATCGTCAGACCGCACCTTGAATATGCAGCGAGCGTATGGGATCCGGTGCTGAAGTGCTTAATCCGCGAACTGAACAAGATACAAAGGAAAGCTGCGCGGTTCGCCAAAAACTGCCACGGGCGTACAGACAGCGTTACCCAGATGTTAAGCGCATTGGGCTGGGAGCCACTGGAGACTCGGAGGCTGCGCGCTGGGCTTAGATTGGTTGAACAATTGAGAATGGATATCTTTAAGAGCGACACGAATAACATAGTATTAGAGCCCCACTATATTTCCGGGTCCGACAGAAGTGATAAATTAAGAGAGATATTTTGCCGAACGGTTAGATATGGGAATTTGTTTTTACTCCGAACCATAAAGGACTTTAATAAATGCTATTCGTTATTTCCTTAAAGCACTTCCATTTTATTTGTAAACGTCTGGTGTCCTAACACCCCCTGCCACACGCCTTTTCGGCTTGCGGGGTATTCTGTAGATGTAGATGAATATTAACGCACCAAAATCATCATTATCATTTACTATCTTGGTAAAAATGTGCAACCAATTTTTCAAGCGAAAGGAAGCAAAATTTTAATTAAGGAAACAAAATTCTCGTTGATTTAATTTTTAAGCGTATTTCTTTTTTTAGCGTTCCTCGAAATATTGCGTTAAATGGTAAACGCATATGCATAACTAAGCCATCTTCCTTTTTTAAAGAAAATTTCAATCCTTATTTAAAAATAGCCGTCACGGAATAGCATGTGTCTACTTTTTGGGTGCATTTTGGGGTCAAAAAATCAATGGTAATGAGGAATTTGAACACAGTGGAGAAGTTTGTCCATGGCACCAAAGTCATTGCGGAAACCACTATAGTCCACACCTTGTAACAGTCAGAAAGCCCGGATGCCAAGCATTGGTTTTCATTCCTAGGATTCAAATTAAGTAGGTTAGGTATATAAATTCGCCTTAAGGGAGTTTTACTGTAGGTACATGGTGAGCAAAAAAACCCGTAACCGCAAACAAACTATAAAACTCTTAAAGGGTCCAACTCGCTTTCACGTTCAAATAAGTTTTCCAGCCATCCCGGTACACGCCCTTTCCACTGATGTATGAGCCACGGGGACACTTTGTCGCAGAAAAATGTCCGCAATTAAATCATATCTCATCCTTTGTGCCGCTCTGACGCGGTCCTTTTCACCAGGGGGTTCTCCCTTTGGATCGTCCGTATTCGCAATAAGGGCGTGACTCCTTCGCTGGTGGGTATTAAGGCAGAGGAGAGACGTGGTGGCAACGTCCAACCGCCATAATTCTCGCCTCTCTCCCTCTCTCTCAAAGGAAAAAAATAAATACCCCTTGACGTGTGTTACTGAAATATTTGGCTAGATCTCGTCCTGAATCCACTTACTCCAGTGAACTGGACCAAAATCGGTGGGAATGGTCCGTCGAGGTCGAATTCAAAAGAGTTTACTGAAGAAAGAATGACTTAGGGAAGGTATATAGGGATCCATCTACTTTTTCTTAAGATGCTGTGGTTGCCGTATTGAATTAGGAGTCACGTAATTATATGGGGTATTCTACAGACGAAGTGCTGGACATGGTGGGTGAGGAGAGGCAACTTTTGAATGAGATATGGAGGAGACAAAAGGTTTGGAGGGAGGTGTACTTAGCAGGGAGGGGATGTTGAAGACGGTGTTAGAGGGTAGAATGTTAGGTAAACGGGGTAGGGGAAGTAAGAGAATAGGATTTTTAGAGAGATTGAAAGGGTGTTGGCCTTCCAGTGAATTAAAGAAGGCAGTGCTGGAAGGAAAGGGAGGCTCCCAGATGGTTTCATTAGTACTCCATGGAAACCTATCTTAATCGGTAGAATAATAATAACATTAATACAGGTTACAAATTACCGGTTTAAAATTTCAAAAAATATCCGAAGCTTATATCTCATTATAGTTTACATCTTGGGATTGTATGAAATGTTGCTTATTGAAAAATTGTAATATTATACTTTGCGATATATTAAGATTTCAAAATAGACGATCGAGAATAGATAATACTGGAATTGGCGAGGAATCGAATTAGTGTAGAATCGACCCATCCTTTGCAAAAAGCTCCCTTTTGAATCTATTCTGCTGAGGAATAGGGTGGTCCACCTTTCTTTATTCGTCTGCCATTGGGTAAAAATTTCGCAGACCGTATAATCCTTATCGATATTGACAGGGATGAAGGCAAAATTGGTGAGCCAAATTACCCTCTGCCATTTTCATTGTATAAATAACCACTGTGCCGCTCAGAGTTCTCTAAACTATCCACAAATGAAGCAGAAAAAATGTTTGCATATATGACTCCCATTCTCGCTAAGGTTGATTTTAGGTTGAGGTTTAAGGAATAAAATTAATGAAATTATTTTCGGTTCATATGCTCTTGATAGAAGCTGTCTCCGGATTAATTTTTAAAGCAAAAATGTATTCTAATAAATCTCTCTCATCTAAGTGGAAGCTTTACTTTATTTTAAAAGCAGGTCTTCGCAAAACCGTGTAGTCTTCCAGCGCTAGCCATTTTCCTAAGATGTTGACAATCTTTGTGGCTAGATACTTCTAGCAATGCCTTATAGCATTCTATCAAAGCATATTAAAATCATGGGTGGTTTATAAAAAATCGATAAATCTTGTAAGGCTCCAAAGCTTAGAGAAATACAATGAGTGTAACGATTCGATGCTGAAATATGAATTCCAGTTTCATTTTGGTCATCAAAAACATCGATATATGAGGAACAATCAGCAAGACAAGTTGTATGCGCTGGGAAGATAAAACAAGATGAAATGGTCATGATAAGAGAAGTCTGGGAGAAGAATCAACTGAAATTCTGTTGTCTACCTTTGCTGTCCCATAATGTGGTCCTGAAATGGAGTGCATTGCTTCTTGAGGAAAACGAAATACCTCCGTCATACCTCACTCTCACTTAACGACCTCAGCCCCATAACTGAGTGGAAGTCATAAAGACTTTTCGTGGACCTTGAGGGTAAATTTTTATTGAAGCCGTACAAGAATTGCTATGGTGATGGGGATTTTATTTTAGAAATAAAGAACCCATACATCACATTCCATAAGTATTTAAATTTAGTATTTATCTATGAAAAAAATTTCAAAATTCTCTAAACCTTTCACTCCTATATTTACCTTTGACATCCGTTCGTAGGCAAAAAAGAAAGTTGCGCAATGACGGGATGTATTGGCGAGTCCCCTCACAACATTCTTTTCCTTAATGTCATTATGCGATTTTAAGTATAAATATAGTTTCACTAATTACTTTAAAAGGTTAATGTTTTCACATGATATAATTAATTAGTTTTTTATTCCATCAATTCAGTTATGGGTGCTAAACCTCATATTTTACGTAATATTTTATCACTATCGGATCCATCATCAACTTTCCTCCGTTACAATGAATTCACTGCGGATAAATTGCTCAGGATAGTGTCCATTGAAGCATTTGGTGGTGAAATTTTCTATTCTGAGGGTAAAAACTTCGGAGTTATTAATCATTCGTTTAATGGCTAAAGCGACTTTTTACTGTCAAAAACTTACAAAGCTACAAGTGATTAGTTTTGCCGGATTGAGAGTTGCTGGCTTCATTCAGGTGATTGGAATTGTCATTAGAGAAACTCGAATGTTGGAATGGCATGATAAGTATTGAGGAATATTTATTTACTCCTTCCCTATGTTCTTCTTGGCTTTACTCGTATCGAATGCTCTCAACTGCAAGTGTAAATTACATATTCACTTAAGTACAATATAGGCATATTAAACCGCGGCGTATTGCCTTTGATTTCGAGTACCCGTCGTGAGAAAATGCTCCTAATTGGGTCCTAGTCTAATAATTTTGATGATTTATAGTGTGCCACTGTGTGGCTGCGTATAACCTCGAACCAATCCATTCTGGAGATATCTAAGTTATTCCTTCGAAATCGTGATCGCACGCTGCGCCGGTTGTAGTTATATTACGGTTTCCATGGGGACTAATAAAACTGAGCCAACAGAGTCGCAGAGGGGCGCCGTTGGTTAGCAACGGTTGGAAGCCGTCCTCGAGATGGTACTTAGTCAAACAATCCGTTCTATAGTGGTCGAACACTTAACGCCCATTTCTAGAGGCATAAATATTAGAATTTGAGATGAAAAGAAGAAACGCCATTAAATTCACTTTATTCCAGCCATTCGGGAAATATATATCTCTAGGCATCGTTCTTTTTTTCCATGATACTTCTGAATTATCGTCGCACATTCGTTTCTCATGGTCATTTGTCGCGCGAAGAATAAAAGTTCAATTGAAGCTGGGATCATTGGATGGTAATGGGTGTTGTCCTTTAGTCACGAACCATGACTTCATGGTTTCAATGAGAAGTTCAAACGTTGTACCACCCCTTATTTGCTGTTTGATTTTATTTTTTGTTTTTCCTCTGTTTTTAATGATTTTTTATGTTGATCGTACTCTCAACATTTTATGTACCCTAATATTACTTTTGACGTGCCATATTACATCATGGAAAGTAAAATTACATCAATGAACTTCTCCAATATTTGGACTTATGATAGTTATATTTCATTGCATATTCAATGCAGATTAACTATAGGTATTTCCAGAATCTATAAAGTGTGTCACTTTTGCTTGAGCTCACTTCTTCTAATGAAACAATTATCATCGGTCACGTTTCTTGTAATGGAACGTAAGTATTTATAAAGTGATCGGTAAGGATCTGACTTGGACCTGACTGTGGAAAATACCATAAACATTTGATATTTTGTTTACAGCTTCACAAATTGACTCGCTTAATTCAAAAGGTGCCTTCATTAAAAGTCACGAATTTGAAATTTAATCCACCTTGACTTTTGCATTAGTTTTTATCCGCTTTTCAAGTTAGTTTTGGTCATTGTGAATTTTTTTATATTATGTGCTGTGTATTATTATGTAGTCTACGGCATCTAAATTGTTTTGGGAACATATGCTTTGTCGCAATTTTTCTCATGATATTTCGTAGGAGATCTTTCGATAAAATTTAGATATATCTGTGAATTATAGTCAGTATAATATTTGCTATTACATTTTCATTCTTATGAACATCATTGGTTTTTGATTGCAGTCCATACATCTTCAATATCGAAGAATAATTTGTGAATAAAAATAAAATGTAATTTGATAGGATACCGGATAAAATTTTTTGATTAGATTACTCTTATTTTCAACTCCAATTAAAAATTATCTAAGCGACCGAAATGTGCTCTGATAAAAAACTCGTTATAAAATAAAATTTTAACGAATAATGAAAAACTGGAAAATGTAGACAGTGTTTTGAAAGCATGTATTAAGAGGACGCATCATATCCTTTTGACTGGTCTCCTTTCATGATGTATTGCTTGTTTAAATGTTTCCTATCGAGAAAATTTTAGAGAAAATAGTGTAGACCCTGATCAACATTTGTCTCAATTTTAAATACAAGTTTCACCATCATATTTTCTCGTGGATTAAATTTGAATATTTGAGGTACAGATAAATGTTGACAAGGACTTACTCTGTAATCTCCGAAAACTTGAAGATGATAGCGTCTCTTTTATATGATTATTATGCCTGGGTGAAATTTAAAGTTGTATTTTGGGGGCCCAGAAATTTTGCCTAGGGTATAGGGGCTAAGGAACATCCTCCATTGAAACTGGAAGTTTTCTATGGTCCCTAATTGTTCCTGGTATTTTTTTAAAAATTAGACTGTGAAAACAGCATTTTAAGTTCTATCTAAGCCAAAAATTTATTTAAACTATTGTTGCTCTTGTTTTCATTGTACTTTAATGTACAGGTTTCATGCTTTTTTCAGAAAAATTACCATTTAAATTGGGGGTCAGGCTCCTTCATCCCCCTAAAACTCTGCCAATGGTATTGTGTCACGAAAAAAAAAGATAAAAGACTACCGATCGCGCGTGAGCCCGCTTAAATCAGTCCTCTTCCGTAATATCTCCTGCATTCTCTCGGACTCATATTTTTCTTGCTCGCACAGCTGAGCTTGTGCGTGCACGAAATGAGTGGAGAGATTTTATTGCCCTTTCTTTAGGCTCATTACCCCGCGAAACTTGCAGACTGTATATCGCCGGAGGCCACTTTCATTGCCCAGCCACGGTCTCATTGTCCCACTGATCCGTTACAGTGAATTCGCTACGCCCCCTGTTCCACAATCGAAAAGTGTTCGCAAAAAAGTTTTATTGGCGCTCGTGTGGTCAATGCATTTTTTTCTCGTTTTTGTTAATATACTCTCTCATTTTTCCACGTGTGCCACAACCTTTTAATCAGCTCCGTACTCCGCTAATATGTTCAAGAGAAGTCCATTCCTCGGAAGCTGGAGAAAAAAATTACAACAGCCGTCTCATTTTTCCGCGTGAAGTTTTTATAGCTTCTTTTTCTTTGGATTCATATATTTTTCCTTTTTAATCTCAGCCTGACTCCGCTTACTCTTTCGTGCAGGTGATGGTGGAAATTACGGCGGGCTAGCCAGCGGTTCACCTTTACGGATTCGCCCTTAAGCGCAAAAACTTCTCGAGAAGAATATTGTGCATTGGGACGCGAACAGGGAACTCTTGTATTCGCGCCGAGTGCGTCGACCAATTAATCTTTCTGGGAGCTCTCTTGTAAGATTAAAGTGGCTTAAGGAAAATATTTGTCTAATTTCTTTTGGAGATAATAATAAGTCAGGGAGTGAGGTTGATTGGAAGCAATAGTAAAGTACCCAGAATTTTCAAAATTTTTAAAACTCAACTCATTTATAGCTAATTCATGGAAGTTGTTCGTTGTCTTTTTCTACAATAATGTCCGTTAGCTTGTCATTTTACAATTTAGGAAGGGTATGGTTATATTATCAAATTGAAATTAATATGATCTCTGCATTTCTCCGGGGTTTTCTTCCGCGTCAGGTTGTTGGTTGAATGACAACAGTTTCGCTGACTGTCCTGCCAGCGTCTTCAGGTCGAAGGTGTCGGCTGTTGGTTTCTGCCTCGCTTATATACTGTAGGCTGGATGGGAGCTGCACTGTGATTGACTGTCTGACTTGGTGCTTCTCTCTGATTGGCTCCCTCTTTGATGACTCTTTTCCAGGCGCTGTGAAGGAAGTATCCATCTTCTCTATTGAAATTCAAAGGTGTTTTTTGAATTTCTATCGCTTCCCTGATTTGTTTAGGGAAGTATCGGCACTCCTTAACTAAAAGTTTCTTCTCCTCAAATTTTATGTCGTGGCCAGGTCCCGACCATGCATGTTCGGCGATGGCAGAGAGCTGAAACTGCTTGTTATTGGTCGCCCTTTGATGTTCTTTAATCCTCACATGCATGGAGCGGCAAGTTTCCCCTATGTAGGATTTTCCGCAGGAGCAGGGCACCTTGTATACCCCCTCATACAGTTCTTGGGGAATGATATCCTTGGGCCCGGGGAGGAAGTCTCTTATCTTGGTCACACAGTTGTATCTGGTGACCACGTCATGCTTTTTTAATATTCTGGCGATCCTCTCTGACGTTCCAGCAATGAAAGGGATGGTGACGTATAGCTTCCTTGATGATTCTTCTTCTCCAATGTCATCACTTTGGTTTTCAATGGTGGCCTTGCGTCGCTTTTCCTCTTCCTCCGTGGTCCTTTTAAGGACCAATTCTCTCCTATAGCCATTTCTCTGCAGTGCCGTAGTGAGAAGAAAACCCTGGAGAAATGCAGAGATCAGACCATCGCCGCGGAAACCTACGCTCTGAAATTAATATATTTGATGATTAATATTGAAATAATTGTCAATGTGCAAAAAATCCACAGGGAAAAAATCATGCGCCTTGACCAGGACCAACGTGGCCAGTGCCGGTAAACTTAAATCATGATTGTCAATGATAACTTTTAAAGAAACTGATAATTATGTTAGGCTTTTCAGGAATCCATTGATTTTCAAAATCTAATGGCGTTGATATTGGTGATGGATATTTTATTTAAAATATTCGATGTATACTTAAGTCGGCTCGATATTCTTTTTTGTTTTGCTAGGCTTCATCGTATATGTATTTAGATGTACCTGTAGATAGATTCATCCTTTGTTTCCATATGCTTAATCTATCAACTCCTCAGTATATCCAATGTTATATATTCGGCATTTGCAGTTCAATCCACTTAGCCGTGTGTGTATTTCTACGAGTATAATAATGAATAAACTTCAATGTGCTCCGCCTGCGTGACCTTTGCACTGTTTTCTAGTTAATTCTATGAGTTCTTACACACCAGGAAGGACTAAAAAATGAAGGGGACTGGTAAAGATTTTCTTTTTCATTTCTTTTGACTTGCTCGCAGAAGATTTTTCAGCGGTTCAGTCTGGTTCCTTTCACCCACTACCTACTATTATCTTGCAAATGTTTTTCTCACCTGAACGTCCGAGTCTTGCGCGATGAAATAAATTATGATTTGGATTCGGTTGCAAAGTGGGGGAAGGATTTTGGAGAAAACCTGTTTAGCATATCGTGAAAATTACTCGGAGCCCATCTTCGTGGTGGGTTTTGGAGAAACATTGTGGCCATCTCCTGAAAAGCACATTTTTTTTAAATCCTCAGAAAGGTCAACGAGTGGGTTCGTCTTTGTTGATTTCTTTTTGCTAGGCATTAGGGTCATCGTGGGTCATTGTTTCCTTGTGCCCTCAGTTGGCATAGAATTTAGGAGTTTCCATCGAGAAAACGTTATTGATAAATATACTGAGTTTTACATATCATAAACATTTAATAAATTGAAAATGTTATCGGTGATGGAAAAAATCAACATAATTCAGTAGGAAATAAAGAAGTGAAACTTTGTAAGGCTCACTATTATATTAATATGGGCACGACCCCGGTTTCATAACGTAGTTACATCTTCAGGTGACAGATATTACATATGTCTTATATTAATACATCAAATATAAGTATATAATAAAGATGTAGTATAAGTATATTTTAGTAAAGTAAAAGTGAAGTAGACTATAGTATAGTATAAGTCAAGTATAGTAAATACAAGTAAAGTATAAATATAAGATGCATGTAAGATCGGTCACCTGAAGATGTAACTGCGTTACGAAACCCGGATCGTGCCCATATTAATATAATAGTGAACCTGACAAAATTTTACTCCTTTATTTCCAATATGGAGAGGTTTCAAAAAGTCAAGACTGATGTTATCAGTTATAATTCAGCAGGCTCATTTTTTATACGTTTTTCTATCAGTTAGTGTTGTTCATAAAAAATATACTTGGAGAGGAAAACGATGTTTGTACAAGAACAAATAACAGATATTGAAATAGATTAACGACATTTAAGCATTTGCAGTTTTCGTTTAATTCCCGTAAAATCGCATTGTTAATTCTATTTCCAGTGAAGCAAAGCTGTTGAAAAAAAATTATAAATTCAAAATTAGGACGCAGTTGTGGGAGGCAGAATTATAAACCTAAATGTCAGTTATAGATGCAGTTTTAAGGTGTTCTGGCGATGTCACTGCCAAACGTTTTTGAGACTTTAAGCCCTATTTTCCCTTTATATGTCAGTTAGATTCGCGGCCAAACTTTCACACATTGAAGTTTAATCAACGCAAAAAGTTTTATGAACGTGTGGATATGACCATATTCGAATCCTATTCAAACGTGCTGAAAATAATCAACAATCAAGGTTTGGTGATCATGCCTATTTGAAGTGCTCCCTTTTGGGATGTTTGTAGTTTAAAATCCTTCAATACACTGACGGCCCTATTCATAGTTTCCTTAGTAAGCTACTAACGCCTAAGTAGCGTTCTAAGTAGTAGCATACTAGCAGGTATTCAATGAATACTATTCATAGATCGTTAGTGAGGGCTACTAAGCTTAGTATGCTACTATCTTAGTATGCTACTATCTTAGTAGCTGGTTCTTAATCGCCCTCCGGCCTTGTCTAAGGGAGCTACTAAATATGGCAGACCAATGTGGATGATCGAACTCCGGTTTTATTTGTATACTGTTATAGATTTCTTACGCATTTGTGCCAAAATGGAATACGCGAATCCATTCTTCAAGTAAGGCAGGCAACGTATGTAGTGTAATTTTTGACAGGAATTGAAAGTTTTGTGTAGCTATGAGGAAGCTACGACGTGCAGTAAACTTGTGCCTCTAGTGTAAGTGAACACAAGTTGAAATAAAACTCTGGTATTCTAATGTTGAAGTTCCTTCGGGTTTCCCATCGGGTGAGGTTCTCCATCTCTGACGACGTTTCAATGGCCGTGTCGTCTATCGTCATCAGGGCTTGAAACATCGAAGCCCTGATGACGATGGACATCGAAACGTCGGCAGAGATGGGGAACCTCACCCGATGGGAAACCCGAAACAACTTCAACATCATCATGCACCGGGAAAACCTCAGATCTTTCTGTGGTATTCTAAGTTTCCACACCGTAAAGCGCTAGATTCTTCATTACGCATTTCTTAAAAGTCTTAAATAGCGATCATATCATCAACTCTTTTTTATTATTGGAAATATCCTTTGCAAACGCTATTATCATCCTGATGTCCTTGCTAGGAACTACTTTGAATGAAATCTGACCTAATTTATCGTTTTTCTTACCTACTGTTCAAAAACCCACGTACGATCACTCCACCCTCCTCCTTCATTTTTTATCAATATACCTTGTGAAGATGCAGTTATTGTCAGTGATGTGTCTATGCCTTTATATATTCATAGTATACATTTCACGAACTCTTTTCTTTCATTAAACGCCGCGGTTTTTTGCCTGTTCTCTTTCTTTGCTTATATCATTATTCATCAGTGCGCTTTTCGAGTATTAAACTATTTGAAATATGCATGCCTCAAAAAATGGTCTTGGACATCCGGATTAAGGGTAATTTTTTTCAAGAAAATACCGTCGTTTGTAAATACCAAGGACATGGCACGAATTCCTTAAATTCTTCCTGTGATTTTTCAAGCACAAATTTTCACCGGTGAAATTTCTCGTCGCAGCAGCGTCCGGTTTCACTATCGAATAAAATATTCCACCCCACTCCTCCCCCCGGGTCACTTAAAGTATATTTGGAGGCGAACAGGGACTGCAGCCGCCTGTAACCGCAAAATGGATGATTGGTCTTCAATCCGGTTATGGAGATTACCCGCGTCACAATCGTGTGCATTCTTTCGGATGGCCATTGAAGCGATCGTGAAAACATTTTTCTCTCCATAAATGCGCTAGAATTGCCAGCCAAAAAATAATTCAGGGCCAGTTGGAAGCATCTTTTTGTGCCTTCAACCGGGTGAAAACCGTTCATGACCACGACGTTATAGGTCAAAATCGCCATCGCGGTATCACTTTTCGTATTTATATAGGGGAAATAAACGGATGCGAAATTACGGTATTAGCATATTTACCTATCTTGGTAAAAAAAAAACCAATGCAATAATGAAGTTTCAGTAACCATGGATCAGCACACACAGTTAGAAACTCAACAAAACTTAATTCAATTTAAAATTCAGCTTAAAATGGCAAGATCTTTCTTCACTCAGAGAGGGTTAATAAAAGAGCTTGTCTGTTCTGTAATGAACTCCACTCCTTAAAGAGAGCATTTTTCTAAACTCTGTATTTCATGGATTAGATGAATAGTAAAGTAAATAGCTAAAGAAAATATTTTTATCCTTATCTATGGAGAAAATTCGAGCTCATTCTTAATTGATTCTCTGATCTATAAGATTCATTTGAAAATTAATCGCAAAATACATCGAGGGAGGCTTCATAAACAAACCCCACTTATTCTACAACTCCACTGAACAATTCATAGTCAGTTATATTCAATTATCAAGTTCTTCACCACAACTTTATTGGTTTTTAAACTGTATACAAATTCATAAAACTTTCATATGCATGTTGATAATACGTATCAATTAATTTTAGCCAATATCAAGGCTCCCGTAGTATAATCGTCCCACGAATTCACCTTTAACCTCAACATCAAGTCTTTCAATATTTTAAGTTTTCTCTCCTCTACAAGGGTAATTTTTTTCGGTCTGACGCAGCAGTAGGCTAATATATCTGGGTAGCTTCGAAATTTGGCTGAGATAAGCATCTAATTGTATGCGTATTAATAGATAGATAGTTGCACGGTGTGCCACTATGATTGAAAGAAAGAGCCTTGGCCGTTCAAATAATGATACGCCTATATCTTAGTGCTCTCCATCACAAATTACAGGTTCAGTTTCACGGTCGCCATGGTGACAGGGAGATTGAGATAGCCTGCCAGTTCCTCGGGTGGCTCTCTCCAAGGGAAAGATCGTGAACAATAGGATGACTGGTTCGGGCCGAAATTATTTACCGTGCATGAAGATTTTTGACAGGCGTCAGACGTTTGCAATAAATACCGAGTCACCTACTTCAACGGTTAAAGCCGCGCTTTTATTTCAAGTTCATAACTGGGTCCCATATATATAAAATGCTGATTTTTTATTTTTTAATATTTTATATTTTACTTTAAAGTGCGGCATACCATTTAGTCTATTTAGTTTTTTCCTTTAATTCATCTTTCTTTCTATTTATTTTCTCTTTTATTATAATTCTTTATTCTATTATTCTTTATTACATATTCCTCCTTTTCTTTTATTCTATTTGTCTCTCATAATCTAAGATTTGTAAAGTTCACGGCCAATCCATGCAAAGTCCTGTTTCATTCTAGTTTAAGTATACTGGGACTAGCCACGGTGCGAAAAATTCATAGGGAAAAAATAATTTCACACAATTTGTGCATTGCGGGTGACTCCGTGAAGTTATCACCGTGGCTAGTCCTGGTATACTTAAATTAGTCCAGAGCGGACACCTCTTTGTGTTCAAAGTTTCGGCTTTGCTCTCCGGCTGTGGGACTGTTCGCATGATTTGGCCTGCTTTTCGGATCTAATGCTCAGCATTCCATACCACCTTGTCTGCTATAATCCACAAATTCCCATAGGGAAAAATAATGCCTCAGCCTAACTGGCTAAAGCACTCTACCGGAAATCGGGGGATCCGTTTTCAAAATCTGGTCGAGGCAAATGATTTTTTCTCTATGGATTTTTCGCACTGATTCATTGTCAAAATTAATTCAATTTTCTTGTTTTTTTTTCACAAACATTGATACGTTGTAACTCCAGTAAAAGAGTTGTCATGCACATGTCCTACAACTTTATATCCAAACAGTGCCTCAGTTTAAAATTGCCTGATACTTGATTCATAGAATTTATTTTAGATGCCGTTCTTTGCATATTTCCAAATGCCAACTATCCTATTTATGCCGTCATTGTTTACTCACACCCCAAGGTTGCGTTCACTATAAACACCATTCATTCATGTCGATTTTCATGATGAGTTGGCAGTGGCCACCCAATCAAAAATTAGTCCTGAGGCATGGGTAGTTTCCCTCTAAAATACAGCCTATTTAACAACAAAAATACTGAATATTTTCAGTCAGCGTTATTGTTAGGAGTGTTCCCATTACGCCACATTTTTCTACACCTCCTGTCATGAATGTGACCCCTTAGGTGGCTTTTCCACCAGCTGTGTATCTGAAACCGTCCCTCTCACGTTACATGTACCACATGTGTTGAAGTGGAAAAAAGCCGGCGGAATACATTGATGGCATTCTTTTACATTTTTTTATCTGTGAAAGGTGCAAGTGAATTAGTTAAAATTAAAAAGTTCGTATGTACAAAAGATTAATGCATCTTAAAATTAATTTTGATGGTAAGTTATTGGTCTTCTCCTCTAAATTCTAGTGGCATTCAGTCTTTAATTGGCTGTTTAAAATCTTTCCAAAGTAAGTGCTACCTGCCGTTGATTTCAATGCAAAAATAATTCGTATCATAATTTAAAATATGGAGACGTGAAAAGCCAACAACTCTGGTAAGATTTCCAAAATAAATACATTTCATTCATCCGAAGCTTCAGCATTCAGTATCAACATCAAGATGGGAATTTCGAAGACACAAATTTCCACTAAGCTAACCGTGACCCGATTATGCACGCAATTATTTCGTGTTGGCTGGGCTGCAATCAAATTTCATATCGACGGCGAATAATGGAGGAGAAAAAAGAAGAGCACGAAAGAAAACGGATTCAAACATGCTTGCCGAATAATCTTGTGATTCGGCTATCCAGTTGAGACGTGAGAGCTCGCGAGCCAAGACTCTTTCCATGTCCGCGATGATGGAAGAACCCCACGCGCGTATAAAACCATTCCTATCGTCGCGATCAAATAGCTTATGATGGATTATATCCCCTCCTTCCACCGTGCCTTTCAAAACTTCGTGCCCAGAGAACAGCGTAAGGCACTTATTGACCATACTTATCGCAGTTTATTTTACTGGCCCCGTACTCCTTCGTACGTTCACTCAAAATTTATCCTCTGTGCGGAGCCTGAACCCGGACGCGCTGAAGCGTGGTCGAGTTCGGTGAGTAACATTTGGACGACTTAACATTTTTTTCACCCACCTTCTACCATCCGTTGGTCCCGTGAATTGAACCCGAGCATAGCTAATGGTCAGCTGATGTCTAAGGAAACCATAATCGTTGCCTATTTCCGTTATAGATACAAGGATTAGCACTAAAACTTGGTTTGGTTTTATAAATTATTTGAATTGATACATCTCCTATGCCACACCTTGATAAGGCGTAATTTGCCTCTATTTATTTGGCCACCAATCTTATAAGCTATGATTTATCTAACCAATATCTACCAATCTTAGACAATTCATCACAGCTTTACCGTTATGAAATGCTTATATTGATAACCACTTGCTTTAAAAGCGCTGTTTTCGGGAATTGAAAATAGCGCAGGTATTATTTAAATTATAATGCAATTTTATTTACAAATAAAGTGGGGAATACCTAGATGGTCTATGAGAAACATTATACGGAGAAAGATAAACTAGTAACGAATGGAAGGTAAATATTAATTTGACAATGAATATGTATAAAATTTATAACTTGTTGATTTTTCCTCAAAACTGACGACGGAAGGTGAATGTAATATCGCCGATATATCTAGTAGTAGCTAAAGGCTTTAATAAATGGAAAGTTTTTTTTTCATTATTCAACTAGAATCAGTAATTAAATTTTTTGGCAATGGTGTCACTGAATTTGAGTGTGAAAGAGCTTATGAAAGATAAGAACTAAATATCATAGTCCATTTTGAATCTGTTGTTACCGTATCAGTCTGAAATTCTCATCGAGGTGAATGGAGTTTCCTGATACTTGTCGTTTATATAAATTTTTGAATCATTCAATTGGCTCTTGAATAGAGACCGATTTTTGCATGCACTATTTTTACTAACGCAGGCGTTCATTCATCGGGCTGTTGGCAAAATTACTTTCATCTCATGGTATATTGGTATATCTTTTGTGGTTTCCTCCTCTACACTACTGCGTCATTGTAGTGGAGGCGTTAATAGTTCTTAAAATCTTTCCTTTTTTTGTATTTCCAGACCATCTGCGAATCTCTCGTCCGAAATCGTCCAGATATCCCCGCCCGCTCGCTCGCTAACAGTCCTAAACGTCTTTAATGCCCTAGGAACCCGATTACTTCTCGTGACAACCACCGCCACGCTTTGGATATAAATTCACGGTTTATACTTTGGCCAACTGCTCCGTTTCCGAAATTTAAATATCGTCGAGAATCCCGTGCGTAAAATTTCGGGGCATAAAAATCCGCCGACAGATGGGCATAAATTGCTTGGTCCGCGATAATAAAGTCTGTTGACTCTCGGGCCAATGCGTGGAACGACTTCTAGAGTGTGGGAATATGGTATCCCCATTGGGAGATACCGAGGATGACTCAGCATTTGCGAACGCATGAGCAAAATTAAAGGGCAAATAAAATGGCTAAGTAATCTTGAACTGCTGAATTTCTATCCGTAACCCATTACCTCCCGGGGATCTCATATTATGAGGTCATTTACAAATAACCAGATTTCAGGCGAAACCTTGTATATCAATTAATTTAAATCGAGTTTGTTTAGTCTCATGTGCATATCAGAGAAATACACCTAATAGGTACAGCATAGAGGTTAAATATGCAACTATACATACAGATAATTACCAAATCTGTTCATTTTTAAGTGATCTCATGTGACATCACCGGGAGAAAATGGGTTGAAGTAAACTTAGAGTGATATTAGATTACTGCACATGGATCAAGGTTGAAGTGGCTAAATTTGACCCCAATTGATGGGTATAACGGGTCTCATTGGCTGATCCCTACGATAACGTTTGTTTTTATGATGTTCATGTCGAAAAATTACATTTAAATTATTGGATAGTTAATTTTTTTCTTCTTATCTTGTCCTCGTTTAAATCATGGTAAAATAAACCTCGGAGTACAGGTCAATGTAAGTTGTGCAAAAAAGTTTTAGCCAACGTTTTGGTTTATTATAAACTATCACCAGGGCTTAGCTTTGTACATATTTATTGATATAAATAAGTCAGATATCTCAGCGTCCGCGACTTTTGTAATATCAATAAATATGTACAAAGCTAAGCCCTGGTGATAGTTTATAATAAACAGAAACGTTGGCTAAAACTTTTTCGCATCACATTCAATTGACCTATACTCCGAGAACTATTTTACCATGATTTAAATTATTTTTAATTCTCACCAAAAAGAAGACTGATAATCATTTCAAGATAACCTTTTTACGGATATTTTATTTGCTATCTTTTTTTCCAGCCTTTATATCAACTCACCAACCTGTCTGTTTGTTTGTCTGGTACAAATCTTGTAACTCAAATTTGACTCACTTCCTGTGAAGCAAAAACGCTGAAATTTTGCACACTTCTTCATTTCCGATGACAATACATGAAAATATAACTTTTTCTCTCCAACCCCCCTTTAACCACCCCCCAGTCAACCTATAGCCCCCAAAACGTACGGGGTGGCATTTTTAACATAGGGGGGTGGCATTTTTAACATAGGGGTAGGCATTTAAAAGCATAGGGGTGGCATTTTGAAACATAGGGGGCTTACCATTCACTGAAAATTTAATAAATATAGTGACTTTTTTAATACGTCACTTTTGGTTTTTCGGGGTCACTGAGTTTTTTTGCTTTGTGTCATATATAAACGTTGCTCATCCCCTGTAATCTAAATATAAAGGCTGGTTTAAAAAAAAAATGTTTTTATAAGAGCTTATTCAATTGCCATAACAATACATAAATTGAGATGGCATTGTCGAATTCCGCTTTCGGTATTGTGTAGCCACCTTGAGTAGGTACTCTTGCATACAATTGCTCTAGGTTTCTACCCACCCAATTAAATTTATATATTTTATATTGCAATTTATTATCTCAAAAATATTAACAACTTCCACCATATCGTGCCCAACATCATACAAGACACCCAATGAAACTTCAAGTGGCAATATTGGCCCCATATTGTGTGAAGTAAAAAAACTAATAGTTCTGGAGATGATGATCAAAATGTTAATATGATGGCCTAATGATCATATAGATCCTATTAAAATCCTATGGAATGTTGCGCGAAGCAATATAAAAAATAAGTACCCATCTTGTTTATTTGATACGCTGAAATGTGTAGTCGAACCATAGTATCGCATGTAATAGGAACAGACAATCTGCAATATGTATTTACAATTTGAATATATTTCTTGAAGAATTACCTTGTTTTCCCCCAAATGTATCCACCCAAAATTTAGAAAAAGTGAGCAAAGAGGTTTTGTTGACGAAATTGCCCTCATCTCTTGGTTTATCTTTTAAGGTTTCCTCCTCTACAGTGCTGCGTCACTGTAGTGGAGATGTTAATAGTTCTTAAAATTATTCCTTTAAATTGATCCGTGTTTCCCTGGAAATTTAGGTGTTATTCGAGGTATCAACTGAACTTTATACACATGATGATCTATCAAACTCATTACTTATCATTTCTAATCCTTGCAATGACAAACAGGACACTGAAAAATGTTGGATAAAACATATATGCTATATGAAGATCTCATCTCTCAGACGCAGATATCTCAGCGTCCGCGACCTCCATCTCCAATCTACAGCAATAAGTTTCATGAGATTAAAAATTCGAAAGAATATTTTTTCTTCGCAATCGCCTACTCAGACTTAACTTCAAGCTCAAGATAACCAATACGTTTTCCTTTTCTCCGAATGCTTCTGAATGACATCGGACCAGCGAAAGGTCCCCAAAGTTGTCCACTCTCTCTCTCTCGTCGTAAACGTCCTGAAAAACTGCTGAGGATAAATTCATAAACGTCCCTAACCCCACTCATCCTTCTCCCTCAAACCCTCCGCAATATATTTATTTGCACGTTCATTTCGGTCATATAGACATCAAGACGGAGTGACTTTACGATCTTTTCTGGTCGAGAAACGGTATACTCTTGGTCGAGGACGACTTCTGTCCCGTCGCGTACTTTTCGGACCAAGGCACGGATTATGGGCTCGGTGATACGCGCGCCCTTCGGCGAGGTGGAAACGCATTAAGAACATTTTCGGCACAGCTTTAAAAAACGCTGACGATTCACCAGGGCGATATATTTCGGGTCCGTGAGGTGAAAAAAAATACTATAAACTGGATGCTATCTCACCCTGCTGAGAATGCTACCTGTTGAGCACTCTGAAAGCATTTGGGATCAAGACGTAAATATTTTAATGCATATTTTGTTATTTCTGTAGTATTTTAGAAAGCTTTTAGGCCAGGGCCAATTCCTTGGACGTCATTCTTATCAGTAGGAGTTACTAGAGGGGGACTTGAGGTTTAACCCTCCATGACAAGGTCTCATTTTGACCCCTAATGGTATCCATGGATAAATAAATATTATTTATGTTTTAATGTATAAATTGTGTGATACAGGTTGAGGCTGAAGGTTTCAAATTTTAAGAACTTTGTATGCATGATATTTTAAATTTTTATGCGTAGAAATGTGGACTGCATTGTTAAATAATATGAGATTTGAATTAAAATTATAGAATATGGTGAAAACCTATGTGGTTGATGTCATGTAAGCATGAAAAAGACTAGTGGAAATTATTTTTTTTTTATTGCTCAAAACTTTAATAATTCATAGTGGATATGCCATGTATTAATCATAATTTTTACCTATTGAAGTAAAGGTAGTTGCACTATTCCACTATTACTTTAGTGCGTACTTGTGCCAGATGATGGTACTGTGAACCTAAATGCGTCGAACACGTTAAATAATTGTGAAAAAGTACAAATACCTTTCATTTCAGTATCTCGAACTTCCACAAAATCAAGCCTGAATCGATTTACTTTATAATTTATACCTTAGTTATATGGAACCTGCTTGAAAGACATCAAGTAAAATATTTCAGCCTTAATATTGCAGTTAAGCCTTATTCTTCGGATTTCATACCTCTCAAAACCCTTGTTCTGGATGTAAACTCAGTCAATTATAATGCATTTCATGATATTTTAGAAGTGAAGATAGATGAAAAATTGATTCTGTAGCAAACAAATGCATGCATGACAAAGCCCAAATGCTTTCATATAATAATGCATGGCGTGCTGTTTCACTGTGTCTTTTGATAGAGTTGGCATTAAACTGCTTGCTTCTCATCAAGTACTTAAAATTCCCAATCGTTTCGCTAATTTATATGCCTGACGTAGCTCGGATTAAACGCTGAGAAATCAAGCATCGGCGCTCAAATTCCTTCTTCACTTGCTCTAATGATCATTATCACTCGTTAGCTACCTTAAGACGGGTTTCCAACTCAAAGCGTTTCGATTCCAGTATTTTCTAAACGAGAACCGTGGCCTCTTGATAATACCTTCCGATCACATCTTTCATTATTTGCTGAAATAATTAAACACTTGGTCTTCTCCAGGCGTTTCATCACTTTTCCCATTCAGGCGTCAATTATAACCGACGGATTATGTTCTGCCGAGTCAGTGCATTGTTCTTTTCCTCCGTTTCCGTCCTATTTCCAATGGTGTACCCCTTCATTACATCCTTCTTTTGTTTTCTCGAATCGATATGCTCTCCTCCCTCCGTCACGTGTTTCGTTTACTTCTTGTGACGTGGTTGTTGCACATGGCTCTTGCAAGATACCATAGCTAATGACTCTTGTCCTATGAGAACCGTTATTCCCCAGCACTTCGTCTATAGCACGACATGAGGTCATTAAACCAGACTGTATCCGTTTTCTGACAAAATGAATTAACGCCTGATATCAAGCAATAGTGGACGTTTCTGAATATTAAATAACTTTTTCTTCACAATTGTATTGATATTATTTATTTTTTTACAACCAGCCATTTGTAGCACTGAAGATTTCTAGGATCTTGCACCGGGTAAGGTCCTTCATATCTCCTTCCAACGTTTCGACAAGCAACTCGCCAATCGTGTCCAGGGAATCAGGAATCCATTAATAAAAATCGATTAAATCCCTGAAGAATATTGGCGAGTTGTTTGTCGAAACTTTGGAAGGAGATATGGAGGACCTTACCCGGTGCAAGACCCGAAAAAACTTCACTACTTACTTATTTTTCGCCGGGAAAGAACCATACATTACAGTTATTTGTAGATTGGCAAGTTCGGAAAACGCATTTAAAGTTTCCTCTTTGCATGAAATATCGGGTTAATGGAGTTGACATTTCCAAATATTCGTAAGAAATTTGGGAGTTATGATAACTTCACTGAAAATAGGAATTACGATAACTTAGAACCTGTCGTGGGTAACACGCTTAAGAAACACTTGTTGCACGGCCCTGAGGAAGCTGGGATTCGTCAAGCGAATTGTGGGAAGATTTTCGGACGAGGAAGTATATGAGATTAGTTATTTCGTACTCGTCCGGCCGTACCTTGAACATGCAGCGAACATGGTATGGGATCCGGTGCAGAAAGACTTCATCCGTGAACTTAATAAAACACAAAGGAAAGCTACGCTATTCGTAAAAAAACTGTTGCGGGCGTACAGATAGCGTTACAGAGATGTTAAACGAACTAAGGTGGGAGCTGCGAGGTTGCAAGTTAGCCGTATTATTACACCACTTGTGCGATTGAGAATGGATATCCCTCAGAGCCTCACGGAGAAATCATCTTGGTACCTTACCAGACATCTACGCACGGCAGAAACTCTAAATTAAGAGATATTTTGCCGTACGGATTCTTATAGGAATTTTCAGTAAATGGTGAGTGGGACTCAGTTAGCGCATATCCTTTTCTTTATTTTTCTAAAAGCTCGTCGTTCCTCTTCCACGTCCACTTAACCTTCTCCATTGATGTAATGATTAATTGATTTTAAAAAATCCCCGTTCCAATCCTGTAGCATTCCATTTTACGATGTAGGACGACATTTCGACACATTACGACATTTCATAATGTTATGCGAATTATAATTACTATGAATTCAACTTAAATGCTTCTTGCAAACGATATATATAGCTGGCTTCATAAAAAGTATGCTTATCTGATGCGTTCAATTGACAAGTAGACATCCGTATAGGCTACCCGTGTATCCCCAAATTTCTGGTCGTCTGGCTTTCATCCGAAGCAAATTTCTGGCTGCGTAACAAGGTACACAACGCTATTTTAGGTTATTAAGGGACGTGGAATGTGAGGACAATGATGAGGGCGGGGAAGTTATAAAATATCAAAAGGGAAATGGATAAAGGGAGGATCTTAGGATTATGCGACGTGAGGTGGAAGGATGGTGGGGACTATTTATAAGAGTTCACCAACTCAAGATGTCCAGTAAATTAGCGAGTATTGCTACCAATTATACTGTATCATTTTATATACATACAGTGTTACATGGCAGTAATCAGGCGCTGTGCCGGAAAAATATGTAAATCCTTAACGTGTACCCAGTAAGTACGTCGTGCATTGGCCGTTTTCCAATCCTCGTAGCATGCACTCATTCCCTCGTTCCCTTTCTCCCTTGCACCATGCTCCCTTACCAATGCTCTACTGGCGCCATAAACGTGTGAACGGAAATAATGCGAACTATTGACAGTAACAAAATGTGAAGCGCAGGGCACTGTTAGGACATCTGTGGTTGATTTAAGAATCAATTTCACCCTGCTTCTCGGTTTGTTTACGTTTTTAATTTAGACTTTTAGTATTTTGACTTTTCTGGCACCGCTGGACGCTCTCTCTGCGCATGGTAAACACAAAATTACTTAAAACTCCAGTTCAAGATTTCTGAGTATTCCATTGCCGCCATTTTCACGTCCACTTCCTAGGATGGCACGTTAACGAGGGAGCATCCGCGTTCCCTTGCTCACTTGCCCTTCGTTCCCTTGCGCCCTCGCCGATTGGATCCACCCTTGCTGTCGTCACATCCGTAAGTTGACGAATGAAAAGTGCATGAAGGGTGAATAATTGCGAATTGGAAAACGGCCATTGTCACCACCTGGATTCAAGTCCTCGCTGTGGCCTGCAATACGTGCATTAATCGTCGTAATAAAGGTTGACCCAAAGCTGGCATAAGCGGCACTCCTCTGACATGCTAATGCAGCGAAAACCCCGAAGGAGGGGAGCTGGATTCCGCTCGGAGAAAGCGACCTGCGCGCACACACTCACTGGCCGATCGCGGGGCTGATTTCTTCTCGATCGCATCTGGAAGAAAAATCGACCAACGCCTTCGCATTTCGAGGTGGTCACCTAAGGCGATTGGCCTCCGTTTCCACTTTATTCCCCCCTCCCTTCAACTTCCCCTCAACACTAAGACGTGCGATGAGGGGGAGGGGGTGGAGGGGATCGAAATAATCTCCCATTCCCACCACAATCCCCCCCTCTCTTTCTCCACCTGCACCGCGGACTGAGAAAGTAAACAGAGATGGCGCTACCCGCGTTTGCTCACACGTAAGTGACTGTGAATCTTAGTCCTCCATGTTGGGAGACGGTATAATTACAAAATTGGCCCTAAATTTTCAAGATTTATATTATTCTGTTGGTTTTTTCCTATATTTTTTACATATTTTGCCTAGTTGGCTCTGAGTTTGACCTAAAACATATAGAAACAGCACAATCATAGTTTTGAATGTTAATACAAAAATAAAAGACAACTTAGCACCTTGAATTAATTGTCACATTTTGACATTTTCATTACGATTGTAAGATGTGTGAGAGAACTCAAAAAAACTGATGATTTGTTCGCGACTGCGCTGAGGCGACTGCTATGCGAGTCAACGCCGTCTGATTCCCTCTGTATAACACTGAATTGAAGGATTAAAGAAATTTTTTGGACTTTTATGCACAGTAAATAAAAAGGTATGTAATACGAATTTTACACGCTAGCCCATATTTTATTGCAAAATGTATAATAAAATTATATTTATGCACATAATATTTTCATTTTTGATGAAACAGATTCCGTTTAAGCATTGATTGTATACACTGATACTTTAGCTGACCATTTTCCGTATCAAAGTTGGCGTTATCATGTTTCTAAATAAAGGTATTCGGGTAAAGTTGCAAAATATTTTAGAGAAATTCCAAGATGATAAGTACAAGGAAAAAGGTACCTATACACAAGGAATATGCCGTGATATATCGATGCCACCACCGCATAAACGCTCAACAATCGCCCACTGAATCAAATGCGCTCATTTAGATAGCCCTTATAGTACTAGATGAGCGAATTTGATTCGGTGGGCGACTGTTGAGCGTTTATGCAGTGGAGGTATCGATATGCATTAGAAATATTTGAGTATTAGCTTATCAAGGATGAGACTTTTTGAAGACGTAATCAATATTACGCACAATCATCTGATTTCTAGGAATTTTTAACTTTCCCTTCCAGGCTCTGATGAAACAAGATTCTTATGATTCTTATGAGTTATGATCATTTGGCCAGGCAGAGATCATTGTTTGTCTTACCGTGGATGGACTTTTGACAAAAATATTCATTCTCCCATCTAACTATTCGCCATTACCATGTGACTGGCGGTAAATAGGGAGAACGGGAATATTTTTACTTGAACATGCGACGTAAATACATTATTTTTGTAAGGAAAGGCTGGTTATCTGCTTTCATGATTCATGAATGCATGCTTACATCAAAAATCGTATTTGGCTGCTAAATATTTGTAATGTATCAAAGTAACTAACGTTTTAGTATTTTAAAATAAAACGAAAGTAAGCTATAATAATTGGCTGGAATTTTCTTTTTCTATATTTTGCATGCTAGAATTTGTATATGTAATTTGATTACTCTTTTTAAATACTTTTTACATAGTTTGGACTTGATTTTCACTCTGTGAAAAAATCAACCATTATATTGCGGGAATAAACATTTGGAACTTAAAAAAAACACCCATTACAGCGAGAAATAAAGTTAAGATTCCCTATTTAATAGTAACTATTAGTTTTTTGAGGCAAGATTTTCTCATGAGTGATCATTTAATTACCACTGTCAATTGATACTTAATCATAAATCATGGTTTACTGCATGCAAGCGTCTGGGTGATTGCCTCTAAATCCTTATCACTGGTGTAACTTCCTTCATTAAAGTAACAGGTTTTAGTGCAGTGTTAGCTGCCTGGACGGTGTCCTCGGACTTAACCGGACGACGGCCCTAGGGAGACTTCGCAGGGAGGCGGGCACTTGGATTGAAAAGAGAGGTACCGTTCATGCCTCGGAGGCGGGGAGGCAAAAAGAACAAGAGAAGGGATGAATCCGTACAAGGAGAAGCGATATTCAAAGAGGGGGAGGGGGAGGTTGCCGGAAAAGGGAAGAGAAGGAAAACCCGACGCCAGCCAACTTCCCTCGCTCGCAGATCGTTTCGTTTTTGTTTTTGGAAGAGCACGTTAAACTCTGCTCAGGCGATAGCCGCGTTGCCGTGGAAGAGTTTTCTCACAAATCAAGCTTGGTAGTCACAAGCTTAAGGCTAGGACGTTGCCAGAAATTGCCGACGTACTTCTTGGAGTTTCTTTAGTGCTGCATAGGTTTCCTGTACCGTTAATTTGTGGTCAATTCGGAAACCCATCAACTTCATTAAATAATCTATTAATTTCCGTGCATGATGCTGAAATGAATAGTAGTGTTTGTGTTTTTTACCGAACGTAGTCTACACCCAATAAATTTGATCGGAGGTACGATTCTAATGATTTACCTGTCATTTGTTCGCCACCATGATGTTATTGAATATTTTGTATTACACTCTCTGTGCAGTGGCGTAGCCAGGATGGGGGTCCAGGGGTCCGCAACTCCCTTCCCCCCCCCCCCCGAAATATAAAAACACAATTATTTTCCTTCATAAAAGAAAACAAAATATTAAAAAAATCACGAATTTACAAAGTATTTATTTAACAAATGAAGTTTTTTCGATTATGAAGAGTGTTAAAATTAGTTTACACCCATCACTTGGTACCCTGTTTTTCAAAAGTTTTCCCCCTTGGTTTTGTACCCCCCTCCCGTACCTCCCACCCGAAACGAAATTCCTGGCTACGTCACTGTCTTTGTGATCTCTATTCCTCACTTTCATGATATGAATCATTCCATGTATTTATCACCAAATGTAGTCCTGTTGCAGTGGAGGTTGAATTATGGATGTTTCTTCAAAGAAATTGGAGAGCAGACTTAATGTACTGTAACTGTGTAAGAAAATGAGGTGTCAAAGGATAAGTTCCCTTGTATTAGTGGTCACCTCAGTGGATGTGTCGCGGCTGCTTGCTTGGCTTATGGCCAGATTGTAGAAAGAAAGTAATAAGTTAATCCTAGGGATAACTATGGGCGATATTCCCAGACCAGTATAAATAAATAAGGTGTTAATAGATGAATTCGCTTGGAAAATTCCTTAAAATGACTTGTGGTTTGTTTCTCGCCCTCTAACTGTAAGACGTAAGTATTGAAAAAGGGCGCAACGTGGCTCCTCAGAAGTCAAAACGTAGGTCAGCGTTGAAACCCATGACTTCTCTCTTATGCATATATATGTCCGTAAAATTAATCGGAAAACTTTGATCATTTCCTCGTCCCGAAGATGGCGGTTTTCTGTCTTTTGAGTGAGTAAAAATTAAACCTAATACATACATATTTGTTCCAAATTTCTAATGAAAATTGAATAATTGAAAAATCATGAAATGTAAGTTGAAAGAGTGATTATTTCCACCTCAATGAGCACGACGGAAAATTAAGTGCAACATCTATTTTTTTCTCAGGCTTTAATCCTTAAGCTGGCTCTACGTCAATTTATTGTGAACTTAGTCTTCGAACTCTTTCTTTATATTTTTACAAAAGGTATTCATTCATTATTTTACCCACGATTATTTCGCTGAATAATAACTCTGTGATAAAGATCATTGTTTCATATATAAAAGTGACTCATTGAAATAAATTAACTCAAGGCATAGCGTATTTTCATCGCGCATAATTATATCTTCGGAAATCTTCCATTCACGGACATCGTTACTCGGGTGATTAATGTGCAAATTTTTCTTTGTACCAATTTTTCTTTCGGCCAGAAATTAGTCCACAAACATAATATACTACTACGCATTTGTTTTTATACCTTTTCCTTTGAACGGAAATTAATAACTTAGTAATATCTCCTTTTTTAGTTAACGAGCAAAAAACACATGCGTGAACCACGCTATTCTGCGTTAACTAGCTCCGCCTCCTGTAATGATGGTAAAGTTGGAGCGAAAGCATAGAAGTTCGTTTTTTCCTTTCTGCTTGAGTGTTAGTGACTGAGCAGCTCCAACAAACTTAATATTGCCTCTCAATATCGCGAGATTTTTTTCTCCTAAATTTAATAACGCTGGCCAAAAAAAATGAAACGAATCCTTTCAGAAACTTCACGGTGTTATTCCTTTTCTCTCGTCATTGTATCCTGCATTCCTTTATCGTGTATTCGATATTCTTTTCAGCGATAATGTGTTTTATTCTAATTACATTAATACTTTCCCTCTATTTCATTTGTATTTTGCTTACAGTTGTACACACATTAAACATGAGTTTCAGGGAGAGACATGGTATAATTAGAATCACGGAGACCACCAAACCAAGGTTTAAAAAAGAACCTAGGTGTATCTTATGCTACAGATTTAATTATCAGCGTTCCATGGTCCGTGGTTTTTTTATAGAATATAATAAAGAGCACCTATAGAGCAGCCCTGGTTATGACCTCGGTGTAATAGCGTTTTGTGCATAATTGTCATGTATTTGAAGCCTCATGAAAACCTTGATAATGAGACGGAACTACCTGATAGGCCACATCTTGAGATCTGATGGCCTACTGTAGACAATCTTCGAGGGACAAGTGGATGGCAAGAACGGAAAAGGAAGACCTCGAACAAAATATATGGAATAAGTGCGTGGGCAAAGCGGCTGACTATTGGTGTTCAGGTGCAAGGGTATAAAGGGGGTAAAAAGGATAACAATTGGCCTTTAAAAAATTTGTTCGAAACATATCCTCATCTATTGCATCATATATTTCCAAGAAGTACAAGTGATTTATTTTATAAACAGAATAAGGTACAGAAATTTATAGAAGTAACAAAAAATAACTCGGTGGCCAAGGGATACTAGTGATTCTCCGCTCTGTACTGGCATTGTGTGGAAAATCAAATGTACTTCTAAATATCCGGTTGAACTCGTTTTATTTTTTTTTAATTTCTGTTCCTAACTCTGCTTAGACAAAAAAAAACACTTTTACCCCCTCGCTTCTCACCCCCTCATATATATAATTATTTACATATATACCAATTGGAGATCGAATTGAATGGAATAAGTAATGGCAGAGGTGACTATAGGTCCAAGTTTTGGGTGATTATGCGTCTGAGGTCTGATGTGCATATAAGATTAACTTCAAATATCCATCAATTACACAGGCCAACAAAAAAATTTTGTTTGAAAACTTTTGTTATTTTAATAGCTGATCTTTATAGATTTTTATGTGCCGAATCCAAACCTGGCCTTAGTTTTTTTGTATCACCCATAGTTTCCAAGCAATACGTATTTAATATTTAGTCTAGTACCCCTATACGGTATGTAGGGAAATCAATGAAACACTGTGTTGCATCATAAAATTGTTTGCATTTACTGTTCGCTACATCATGATAAAATTGTTTGTATTTACTATAGCGTGATAATACAGGGTTCACTTGTCAACTGGAATTGGTCTACATTTTCTTTCCCTGTTTTCCTTGAAGCTTCTTGTGTAGCTTTTTCTGCGATGAATCGCTTACTGAACTTCTCGGTGAAGTACCAACAATAATCCCCCATTATCTTCGTTCATTATACCTACTTTTCAATGTTATTATAACTATAAAAAAGTTGTTAAATTCTAAAAATATTGCTTGATTTCATAAATTTAACTGTAAAATTTGAATAAATGGTGGGTGATAAAACTTTAAAACCATCATATTTGGATTCAGCAACTTTAAACACATAAGAATGAGGTATTTTCAGTAAAAAAGTTTTTTCAATGTTGGCCTGTGTTATTTTAACTTCATTTTTTAGTCTAGAGAAATAAAAACTTTATTTGGAGAGCCACATTAAACATTGCTATCTTTACAATTTTCCCCAGAAATTACGGTCCGCTGCTGAGTTTTTTTGGGAGGAGTCTGACCCCGTAGGTAATTTGCGCGATTTGCTAGGCTAGAGAAGGAAAGGTACAAAGAAACCCGGCAACCCTGATCTGCACGAAAGGCCCCAAAGGGGACCACAGCTTATAAAGTCTTCCATCCTATGGACAAAGTCGTTTATGTACATCCTATTGATAAAGTTTTGTTCCTGGTCGATAGATTTGGCATTCACAAAGCTATCGACCAGGAATTAGCCTATCAGAAAATTCTCAGCCACCTCCGGTTGCGGTACCCGGTTCCACTGAATAGAAAGCCACAACTCAAGCCACCGTAACAATACGATCCAACGACTCCTAAAATAGTCATGTCACATTTTTAATGGCATGAATTCCATATTTTATCTCACGCATTAGTAATTCTATTCTCACAGTACATTGGTCTATTGTCTATTATACATTCATAGATGAACATTTAATATTATTTTGCGATGTAATTCTAACTTCGTACCATTTAGATCATTTTGAAATCTAGAGAGCTCAAACAAAAGCATTTCTAATGGATTCTTTTTCAAAATTATACACCTTATTACAATAATTCAGCACCATCTTTCGTCATGCTTCTTGAGATGAAATAGGAACGTAGGGGTGATGCAAAAGCATGAAAAAGATGATTTCTTTCAACCTAGCGCGAGCTTATCCCTCACAAATTTCATCGCTATTGGACTGATAGAAAAAAATATGAAAGACGAAGCGTATCTTGCCGCGTGCATGCGCGTCTTCTCCAGCTTCCTCCACCTGAACCTTTATTTTTTGTGGTCTTTTGTTAAACACATCCGACATGCCTGTCAATTGGTTTCGTCTCCATAGTTTTTTCATTTTCTTTTCGTCTCCATCTTGTTGTGGCCCTCCTCTCAAGTCACTCATATTACCAAATCATCGTACAATGGGGAGAAGACCTGGAACCTTTGAGGCTGTCATGGATTGGTTTTGTATTATTATTTTTTAAATTCATTTGCTTTATTTTATTCGAGAAGTCCTGAAACTTTGATGGCTTTTATACATACAATGGTGGTGGGTGGGTGGAAAGAAAAATAATATGTAAGTATACAAGAGGAGGGGAGACCTCAACAGTTTCCGAAGCGATTTGTAAACAAGTCTCGGTGTCAATAGAGGCGATGTTCTTTTTTTTTTTTTTGCGCGCGCAGTGGGTTTCCTTCAGCGGCCGCCAGGAGGCGGAGTGTGTGGGTGGCGGGGCTGGTTGTACGATGAGTCGGAGAAATCGGAGCTGTCGATGGTCGCCCTTAACGAGCCGATGCTTCCTTGGTGATGAATTTTGATGAAGTTTCTCACGATGATCGGAATGCAGGTCCAACCGGGACGGGTTTGAGTGGGAATGAGTCAGGGGAGTTGGAGGATGAGGAGAGAAGGGGGGATAGACATGGGTGCCGCAGTGGATACAATAGGGCGGTTTCCTATTATTTTTTTTATTACCTGAATCGAAAGATTATTACTCCTGGAGTGCGCATTTCACGCTCTTAGATTTTCGGATGACCATATCTATCTTTCGCGATTAAACGAAAAGTGAAAAATTTCAAGCGCGCGAAAACGCGACGGCTAAGTATGAATACCGGGTAATCTCCGTGTGACGTCGTTCTGGTTCCCGCTGCCGCAAGTGAGGTGACCTTGGGGCGAAGCTTTGAGCGCTGATACGACGCAGGATGCTAGCAAGTAGCACTGTACCCTGATAGCTGGTAGCGCTTGGCTTAAATAAGGATTATTAATACCCTATCAAACGAAGGAAACTTTCCGACCATAGGTAATTTTAATAGGTGATTATTAAGAGATGATTCCCTGAGCTCTGTGCCTTATGCGTGCATTGGTTATCTCAGACGATGTAAATCTCCTATCTACTCGTGTAGATACTAGGTCCCTATGACTTAACATGGAATGGAATCGCATGGACGTCAATCTGGTCTTTTTCAAATGCAGTTAAATTCACCATTGTCAGTCGTGTAAACTTGGATTTCTAAAACCAAATAATTTGTATATTATGAAACCCTAATGGTGGGTAACGAATAGCAATCAATGCATTTCGTTTTCTTTGACGAAGGAAACTGCCCTATTCAATATGCTCCAAGAGCGTAGCCGGGGGAACAGGAAGGGGCAGCTGTCCCCCCCCCCCCCCCAGAAACAAAAATCGCAAAATTCTTTAAACAAAAGTATTTATCCAAGCATTTTAATTGTGCAACGTAGAGGAAGATACATATAAGGCGATTTAAAAAATGTTTATCAATTACTTAATAATGTTAAGTATCAAGTTTCAAGTAAATAAATAAAGTTTTATATAAACAATTTTAAAAGACGAGTTTCAAGAATAACTCCTTATTTGAGTGACTACACGAACTAATTTACATGTCAATTAAACTATAAGAATACCGTAGATACAAAAAGTACACGATTTCATTGTTATTCAATAGAAAACTGAATAGAGTGGATATTGATATTGAAGTAGAGTGTATCGTTCCTCTCTCCTGAATGCATTATTGCATATGTCAAGCTGAAAATAAATTAAGTAACTCGTATGGCTGCCGTGATTTTCCGTCATCCGCTACGAATTGTCGTTGGCAGTGGGGTAAAGTCCTCGCCTAGCAAACTAAAGACCGTGGGTCCGAGTCTAACTTTGATATGTGGCCTATATCCAGCGCATGGAATGTTATGAATTGTTGATGTAAGAAACACTCGTTGTAAATGTCGTAATATGCTGTTTATGGGGAAGTTGGAAATAATTAAATATATCCAACATCCCACCCATGGGCGTACCCAGCAGGAAGCAGGAGGGTTCACCCCCCCCCCCCCCCCCTAGAAGTAAAAATCGAATCAGTCTTTTAGGAAAATCGGGACTGGATGAAACCAAAGTTTTCAACTAATTTTCTTTAAACCCACGAAAAATGATATTTGTTTAAGACTTGCAAAAAATATAAAGGCATAGAATGATCCTAGGCTTTCCCGGCGTAAATAATCGTAGAATGTTTTTCGGGCATTCCACCGGGTCAGGTCCTCCAACGCCATCATGCCCTGATGACGATGGACAACTCGTTCATCGAAACGTCGGCCGAGGTGGAGTTGGAGAATCTGACCTGGCGGAATGCCCGAATAACCTTCCACGATAGTATAAAATAATTTTTTCGGGTAAATAATTTTAAAAACCACTGAAGCGCTGTAATAATTTTCAGCTTTTTCATTCGCTTTTTCCTAACCAAAATGTTAAAACCTGAACGACCATGGCTTGCCCCTCTCCCCCTAGTTTCGATCCTGGGTAAGCCCTTTATCCCACCAACGCGTCTCACTAGTGTACGCGAATTTACCAATTTTTTCTCTGTGGTGCATTTCATCTCTAGATTCACGCATGACGTGGACCGTGCGATTCTGTTTTCTTTGTTTAGGAGGGATTGAGAAAGATGGCTGAATTTTCCTGCTCTTCGAGCGGCGTAAACTCCATAACGCGTACGACGATACGTAGATACCACAGCGATCTCGGTGGCAAGTCATCTCTCGTCAAAAAGATTATTACTCGTCCTTCTCTGAGACGTGTATACCTACGCAGCGGGCGGTTCACTTCCGCCGACTGGTTTACGGGGCATGATCGCGCGAGTCATTGAAGCAAGACCCTCTGCAAGGGACTGTGGCGGTCACTTTGCTCGACAAGAGAATCCTGGGTGGAAGGAATGACTCCCGCTTTCCGCTGCAAGTTCACCTTGCCCGGATCAGAAGGATGTTCAGTTTTTTTTTTTGCTTTTTATCTCGGAGAGGCAACGCCCCCCCTTAGGTATCGCCGGAATTTCGTTGTATGTATCCAATGCCACCGGGACAGCGGTTTGCAATCAACCGAGAAAAATATGTGAATGGAATGCTGAAACAAATCTATTGATATCCATAGTCAGTGAGCTCACGCCGCAGATAGATTCTTAGTACGAGGAGAAATGGATACTGATGAATTATAATGAACTTTGTTTTTCCACATAAATATTTATTTAATCACGACCGCGGTTTCAACGCACTGCGTCATCCTCAGGCGAGGAGTACTTTGAAAGATCGTCTTAAATACCTGACCATATAAACCAGAAATAGTGGGGGGGGGGAATCAAGAGGTAGGGGGAGGGGGTTGGAGATTGGTACTTCTACTACTTCTGGTCAGGTATTTAAGACAATCTTTCAATGTACTCCTCGCCAGAGGATGACGCAGTGCGTCGAAACCGCGGCCGTGATTAAATTAATATTTATGTGGAAAAACAAAGTTGATATGCATTCATCATGAGTAAATTCCACAAAGTGACGCCTCAAACCATCAACTTCAGTAATGGATACTTATGAATGGCTATGTGGACTCAGGATGATGAGCTTTTTAGCCTGATGGGTGGAGCTGGCTCGGCTGCTGCCAAAAGGGCCCATGGTTTAAATCCCAGTTGAAGACGTCCCAAAATAAAAATCGTGGAAGTTTGAGTTGGGCAAGAGATAGGAACTCACCCCCTTATCCTAAAGGTATCTCGATTCGATTACCACCCCTATGGTATTTTATGGGATATTCTCTTATTCAAGTATGCCGGGACTGGCCACGGTGATAACTTTTACGGAGTCACCCGCAATGCACAAATTGTGCGAAATATCCGCAGAGGCAAAATCATTCGCCTTGACCGGGTCTCTTCTTTTTTTCCTCTGTGAATTTTTCGCACAATTTGTGTATTGCGGGTGACTCCGTAAAAGTTATCACCGTGGCTAGTCCCGGTATACTTGAATAAGTCTAGAGCGAACATATATCGTGTTCAAAGTTCGGGCTTTGCTCTCCGGCTGTGGCGCCATGCGCACGACCTGGACTGCTAGTCGCATAATATGCTCAGCAGTCCATACCACCTAATCCGGTATAGTCCACAAATTTCCACAGGGGAGAATGACGCCTCGGTAGATTAACTGGCTGAAGCACTCGTCCGGAAATCGAGGAATCCGGGTTCGAATCCCGGTCAAGGGATATTCTCTATTCTCACCATTCCAAACCAACCTTCGGGTTGAATAACTGTAAGTCGATCCATTGCCCCGGTTACAGTTACGTAGGCAAGATTTTACGGTATAATTCTTAGTATCGCTTGATCGCAATCATCATACGTATTTCTTTTCTTTTACATCCTTTACAACCTGTCCTACGTAACTCATTCGGGACCGTCCCTTGCCCTTCTTCCCATCCACCCGACCCTCCACGATTGTTCTCATGAGGCCATCATGCCTCATAATTTGGCCACCTAAATAATGAGGAAGTGCTAAAAAGAGTGCGTAAAAAATAGAAGACTTCTATAAACCTTAAGGAGAAGACATTCGCATTACACATTGAAATAAGATTATTCTCACATTATCCGAATAAAACCTTGATTTCGTGGTATTCTATAACTTCTCTACATACATATCTTAAACTGCGAACATATATGCAGTATAGTAGATAGAAATTAGCGATAGGAGTAGTTATCTCTTCGATATCACTGAAAACGGTATAGTATCCGATGCATTGCTCAGAAAGACATCACCCATGTGGAAAGGAGTCCCGTGAATGGCCTTAACGCCTGCAAGAACGCACTGCTGCTTGCATCTCCACGATTTCTAGTGTTAGCGGTCACTCTAGTTTTGAAGCGTCGGTGATGAAATAAACCTTATGGAAAATTTCAATTTTTATCATAATTCTACTTGAGATATAGAGGACACAGAAGGTATAGATGGAGCGAGTACCGTGCAGGAAGGGGATTTTGAAAACAGCGTTAGAGGGTAGAATGTTGGGTAAACGAGGGAGAGGATGGAAGACAATAGGATTTTTAGATGGAATGAATGGGAGTAACAACGGAACAACCTTATAGGCCACATCTTGAGACATGATGGCCTGATAAAGACAATCGTCGAAGGACAAGTGGAAGGCAATAACGGAAAAGGAAGACCTCGAACAAAATATATGGAGCAAGTAAAGAGAGATGTGAAAGAGAAGAAATACGTAGGTGTGAAAAGGTCAGCTGATAGGAGAACTCAGTGGAGAGCTGCGTCAAACCAATCCTAGGATTGATGACCAGTGATGATGATGATGATTGGGAGTAGGCTTTATTGTGAATTGAAGAAGGAATTTCGTGAAGGAAGGGGAGGCGACCAGAATACTTCTTAATTACTCCATGGATACCTAAATTAATCGGTAGAATACTTTTATAGTAATCTGAATTTTCCTGAATTAGACTTTAAATATTATAGAGTTTAAAGTGAGTACGGATGGCACATAAAATGACGACGATGTGCTACACCTGGTGGGCGAAGAGAGGAAATTTCTAAATGAGATACCGAGGAAACATATGGTTTGTATGGAGGGAATACTAAGTGGCGAGGGGATGTAAAAATTCATGTTAGAATGACCTTAATGATAGAGTAATACACTTTAATGATAGAATGAAATGGATAGACCTTATTGTGAATCAGTGGCGAAACTAAGAATATGCCTTTAGGGAGGGGCTGCTGGCGACCCCCACGGGCGCAGCTAGGAATTAAGGCGGGTGGGGGTTTAGGTGCAACTAATACCGGGGTCTGTGGGGGTGTGGAATACCCACCAGGATAAGCGGTAGGTGCGAGATCAATAAATTGCGGAATTTTAAGATAAATGTTTCAAAACAGTGAGTTTTACGGCTTTCTGAGGGATATTTTATTAATCTTACGCTATTCTATTAGTAATATTAATATTAAAAAAATGGATCAAACTTTAAAATTTCTCTGAGCTCTGAGGGGGGGGTTTATCCCCCCCCCCTCCTCGCTGCGCCACTGGTGACTTACCCCCAGGCAAAATCTGCTAAAATATTTGAAAAATGATATGCCAGGAAATAAATTTAACACCATTTTGGCACTAAAAATTGAACGTTGAGCAGATGGAGTTATTAAATGTCAAAACTAGTCAATAGTTTTAAGTATTTTCTTTATTCCTCTGAAGCTTTGGAGGAGGCGACATCCCCATAGTTACGCCACTGTTGTGAATTGAAGAAAGAGGCCCTATCTGAGCAAGCTGAACGAGCTCGCAAAACGCTCATGCCAACCTACTTAGGAGTAGGTCTTCCTGTGAATTAAAGAGAGAAGTATATGAAGAGAGGGGAGACTCGGAGAATAAAACGTATGAAATCGTTTCAGGTTTCATTTTGTGGAATAAAGCTATATCCATGATTAAAACACAAATGGTAATATCCACACTATTTTATTTAACACTTAACGACGAATGGTTTCGACACTTAGTGTCACATTTGATATGAAAATGACATTAAGTGTCGAAACCATCGTCGGTCGTTGAGTCTTAAATATAATAGAGTGGAAATTATCATTTGTGTTTTAATCATGGACTCGAAGAATACTCCATGCAAACTTACCTCAATCGATAGACTATTTTAAATGATGATCATAGGGTGCCAAGTGTGAGCGAAATACAAATAAAAATTCATAGTTTGAATACATATTTGTATCCATAAATTAAGCGCATCCGGTTACTTGATGGATCGTCGTGGTAAAGAAAAGTGTGGGTTTTCAACCGTGTTCGAGACGCACCAAACGTTTTTGACGAGTTTTTTCTCAGAGACAAATGCTCAACTATCATGTATGAGAGATTACGTTATTCACCGTGTAAAGTAGCCGGATATCTAAATATCAGAAAAAATAATTCTCAGAAATAGTAGCCGATGATTAATCGCGTTGTCCGAAAGTTGAGCAGGGGCTTCCGTCGTCCCCCGTGCGCCAACGCCCTTGCTTATAAGATCACCGAAGTCGTGAGGAAATGTTGAGGAATGAGTGTGAGACGTTGATTGATCAACCATTGGGTGATATTTGAGGCAGATCTGGCTCAATCTTTTCCTCACTCGAAGTATCATAATATGACGTAGTTTAGGGTTTGTTCGGAGGAAGTCCAGGTCTTCGCTTTCGGGTCCCGAGTCCAACAAAAAATAAAAAGTCGTCCCGGTGTTACAGGAAGTTTTTGAAGGTAACAGGAGCTAGTGAGATCACTGTTAAAATCAATTTTGCAACTTTTTCCGCAATGGAAGTTGTGAGTGCGAACTTTTTTTAGGTTTTCTTCACCATCTCTAATCTTTAGCTTTTTCAGAGTATTTTTGTGGCTTCGCCAAAAAATAGTTATAAATAAAATTCCACCGTTGGAGTTAGTTACCAGTCTTTTCCACCGAGTTACGAAAGTTAATTTCCGACATGTTATTGCTGGGTTGATAAAACATTTTTCCCCAACCGTCACGGCTTTTGCCAAGCTCTTGTAATTTATTTCAATACCTCTTTTAAAATAACAAACGAAATTGTTACTTTAATCTTGTTGCCTTATTTTACATACTCGTGTTCGTATATGGGACTTTCTTCGCAATTAAATAAACATAACATTATTTAAATTACTCAAATTAGGGAATTGACCTTGTGTTGATTTTAGGGATAGACATAGACGGTCTTATTTGGAAAGATTTTTGCTTGCTTCGAGTCTTGAAATTTCGCTAGGGTGATATTTAGACATAAGATCATATTTATAATATTTATATGAATTCAGAATTATTTTCATTTAAGAACAGGCGACTATATTTTCCCCATACCACTGATTACAGCACATATTGGCCTTGTACAAGGGGAATATTGACTAGCAAACAAGTTATACGTGTTCAACCACGCATGCCTTGGATAGGAACTATGTACCCAAGCGGGACTCAAACCCACGACCTCTTGTTTGGCAGGCGATGGCTTTACTCCGCCGCCACCGAGGACATCAATGTCGGATTATAAAAAAAGGAAAACATATTTTCAATTCAGGCTAATTACCATGTGATTTTTGCTTTTATTAAAGCCTGTTCTGCCTCTGCCGCGGCGGGTGAACTACTTGCTTTAATCAGCTACGCGACCTGTTTATGTGCACGGGTCAAGTGTTTCGGATCCTCTCTTATCTGCTCAACTCCGTCTCAATTACCATAGTCATTTTTTATTTTGTTTTTTTTTTAATTTCAACCGATTGACACGAAAGTGGCAACCAGGACTTCGACCCCTTAGATTCACGAGCTGGGCTGTGAACAAGGTGTAAACGCATTGAGTGTCGAATAAAAGAAAACAAAAATAGCAAGAAAAAAAATAAATCTCACGAAGAGAAAAAAGTTTTTTTTAGCATATTTTTTTTCTCCCCGACCGTATCTCTCGGTTGTATCCACGGGGCTAACGACGCACCTTTTTCAAACAACCACGGGCCGAACTTGCTTTATGACCTCTGCGGACGCAAACAGAGTGATCTCGCCAAGGGTAGGCGGAGAGTGTTTCGGGGCCATCTTGATACGATCGAGGCGAGACGAGAAAGAACTTCCGAAACATTTTGGGGGGGTAATGTGAGGAGGGCGAAGATTCCGAGGAATTCGGCAAGGCGTTGAGGAGCGCCTATCACTCTCTCTCTCCCTCTTGTATTCGTACTCTTCGTGTTACAGCAGGTCTAATCCTTTTCGCCCTTTTTTATTCACGCCTTGAGATCGATGGCTCTTCGCTTCAACTCATTACACGCACAAATTCTTTTTGCTTCGCGGCTAATTTGAAGAGGAATGTAAGCAAATCAATCAAAATTAGCGGATATAAATTTTGAGATAGAATTTTGTTCTCAATACTTCTTTAGGACTGTAGAACTAGCAGCAACTATTTGTAGAGTGGTTATTTGATACCTATAATAGGGTGGTTTCATATCATTTTTTTATTGCCTCAATAGAAGGATTATTATTCCTGGAGTTGGTATTTCACGCTTTAAGATTTTTAAATGACGATATCTATTTTTCGCGATTAAATGAAAAGTGAAAATTTTCTAGCGCGCGAAAACGCGACGGCTAAGTATGAATGCTGTGAAAAGCCCGTGTGTCGTCATTATGGGGTTCCATCTGCCGCCTTGTGAGCCCACCTTGGTGCGAGGCTATAAGCGCCGCTATGATGCAGGCTGCTAGCAGGTAGTAGAGTACCATGTTAACAGGTTGCTCTTGGCTTTATTAAGGATTATTAATACTCTATCAAAACGAAGGAAACTCTCCGACCTTAGCCAATTTTGATAGGTGGTTATTAGGAGATGTTACCCTGAGCTCTGTACCTCGTGCATGCATTAGTAATCTCAGGCGATGTAAAACTCCTATCTACTCGTATAGAAACTAGGTCCCTGTGACGTCACGTGGAGTGGCATCGCATGGGCGCCAATCTGGCCTTTTTCAAATGAGGTTAAAATTGACCATTGACATTCGTCTAAACTGGGATTTCTAAAACCAAACAATTTGTGTATTATGAATACACTTATGGTGGGTAACGAATCGCAATCAATGCCTTTCGTTTTCTTTGATGAAGGAAACTACCCTTTTCCTTGTGCCTAAAGCTAAAAAAACTGTTGTTATTCTTCAAACGTGAGGTTCTCATATATCCTTGTTCCTAAAAAAAGGAGATATTATGTGAATTAATGGTGAATTAATTGTAAGGTAGATGTGGGAGGCATTCAAAGCAGTATACAGGAATATGAGCACAGCGCTATTGCTTTTCTGCAGTCGCACTTCCTTAGTTACTGAGCAATGGCAGCGCAAACATATTTTGATTGCACTTTGCAGTTACCGTGAATTCAATTTTTCTTGGTTATCCAGCCTTATCGACATTTGCTTAGCATTCTGGATTTTTTACGGACATTAAATAACCCATCATTCCCCAGACTATATGTATGACTTTTAACTTCGTTTTTTTCGTATTTTCCGGTTCATTGTGGCGTAATTAAGATGAATTTTCAGAAAAAATTATTTTCACCATATTATACGATTTTTATAATGCTGAGTTTACGGCAAGGAAAGCTCCGGTAAATTAAAAAAAAAAAAATTTTTTTTTACTTTTTATTTTTTCTTTTACTTTTCATCGTGATTAGCTAACTCGACATCTTCGCCGGGAGTTACCAGTGTTCTTCGGGATGAAATGCCCTTTTCTGTCCTGACGGATATGCTGGGGTTATGTCATTTTTTTCTAGGATGTCCCGCCAGTGCGCACCGATTTTTATGCCAAACGCCGTGAGTGTTCAAAATATAATAATATGAATGAAAATTTTGGTAAAAATGACAAAGTAATAACTAGAGATACTTTAAAAAAAAGTCAGTAAATCGGAGAGAAAATTATTCTGAAGTAGAAGTTTGTTCTGAGAATTAGGATTCAATAATGTTGCGTTAGCACAACGCTGGGGATTAATGGGTCAATTAAGGTTGGACGAGAATGTGCAATTATAAATGCCTGATTCAATCTTAAAATGCGTGAGATTGTGCAATGTTATTTTTGATACTGGCTCAAAACTATCTCTCATTTAAGCTCAAAAATTAATAGTTTCAGGCAATTATAATCGCACATAATTAAAATAGTTTCTCTTGCCACCTATTGAAAAGTATTGCAGATTCCTCCTGAAACAACCAGTATAATGGTGCGGCGGCGTTGAAGACTGTGATTCTTGACCGATTGCAGATGTAAACACCCCTTTTTCTGATTAGGTGTGGACTGAATTACGAGAAATAAACTCAACACAATTCTTCAGTAAAATGAAGCAGTCATTTTTGTTTTAGCACTCTCTTGGAGTTGCAAAACGCATTAACGACGGCCTTCCCTGCCCTAAGGTATACAGAGACTTAATATTAATTCCTCTGGAACTAGATGATGAAATATATGTTTTGCTTGTGGATTTATGAATTTGGCTATTGTATTATTTAACTTGTTGCTTTTAAATTGAAATAGTGCCCTTTGCATGAGCCCTTCAATTTTGGACCTATATTTTTGTAAAAAAAAAAGATGTTTTTAGTCCACTAATGGGTTTTTAATTGGCATATAACTCTTAGAAAGCGGGTAAATCATTGTTTATAAGAGAACATATCCGACAGCGCCATCTGCTTACGAGACTGCGTGCGACTTAAAAACAAACATGAGTACAATGAGTACTGTAAAGTATTCATTTTTAAAACCAAGAAAATGGAATATATTTCTGAGCATGAATTTTTTCAATAAAGATATCAGACTAATTAGAACCACCGTGAAACAATGAAAAATGTTTTAGCATTTGCATAATGTATTTTTTTCACCTCAGCCCGTTGTTTATTATTGTTGATTGCACGGTAAATAATTTTGCACTGCAGAGCAATCTCTTAACACTAAGAAAGAAATACTTAATGAATAAAGCTTAAGATTTTCTACCCCTTAGAGTTTTCTCTCACAGCCTCATATGTAAATAAATTTTGTGGTAGACATTCTCACTCAAATTAGCTTAACATCTCTAGAGCTCTCCTTATCATTCAAATCCAGCATGTTGTACCTAAAAAATAGGTCTTACCTATATTTGCAATTGTCGGTTCAAATTACGCACCTTATACGTTGAAGATGTATATTTTCCAAGTCCTTTTAAAATATTTTGTGCATGAAAAGTAAACTAGAAGCGCTTCGTTCCTCTGTTAAAATGCGACTGAACGAGAGCGAATAATCACCTTATCAAAAAGGTCATCCATGAATGGCCCTAATCTAACTAATTTTACGGTCGTATCAGAATTATCCAAGAGTAAAAGACCTAACAAAAATTGTCCTTATACTTGAAAATTAGTTTTCCGACTTTTTCAACCAATATCCAGGAATCTGCTCATGGACGTACCCAGCGAGGGGCAGGAGGGGCAGCTACATCCTCCCCTAGATGCAAAAATCGCAAATTTCTTTAATTTTTTCAAGCAAATAATTGAAAAAACTAATAAAGAGCTGTTACAGTTTCCTTAAAATGATGATTTCATTCACCTTTTCCATGCTTCAATCTTACCTACAACTTGAACAACCATGGCTTTCCCCCCCTACTCTTAATCCTGGGTACGCTCTTGAGTCTGCTCACTGTTCAACACGGCGAAAGTGGTGTCCTTCCCAAAATTTTAAAGTATTCTGCTAGATAAAGCAGGTTTGCGTGAGCGTTTTACGATTTCGTGCAGCCTGCTCAGATAGGATCTCTCCCTTCAATTCACAATAAGGTCAATCCCTTTCATTCTAACATTAAAGTCTTCTTTCTTGCCCTACTAACTCAATATTATTATTCATTCTAACATTTATTTTTCCATCCCCTCGCCACTCAGTCTTCCCTCCATGAAAACCATATGTCTCCTTCGTATCTCATCTAGAAATTTCTTCCCTTCGCCCGCTATGAGTAGGACTTTGTCGTCCCTCGAAAGTGCTATCCGTCCTCACTTTTAACCCTTAATATAATATTAAAATAAGGAAAATTACGAAAAAGTTGCGATAATTATGATTATCATTTAAATAGACTACAAGATAAAGTAGGTTTGCATGGAGTGCTTTAGACGTATTCTAGCCTCCTCCCCTTTCTTCATGCACTCCCCTACACAATGAGGCCTCTTCATACACTTTAATTCACAATGAAGCCTACTCCTTTTCATTCTGTATAAAAATTCTATTATCTTCCTTCCTCCCCCTCGTTTACCTAACATTCTACCCTCTAACACTGTCTTCAACAACTTCTCCCACTAAGTACTCGCTCTATCCATACTTTCTATCTCCTCTGTGTCTCATCTAGAAGCTGCCTCTTCTCACCCACCATGTCCACCACTTCATTCGTTCTGCTCTACTTCCACTTCACCGTCTCCATTTTTCGCCTCACCCAATGTGGAATTCCTTCTCTCGTCTTCTTCTATCGTCACCGTAAAACACTCCAAATAAGACTCTCAGCGAGCCTTTTCTTAAAACAGCAGATGGATAACTAATTTTAAGAATTCATTCTTTCGACAAAGAAATTGTCGGATCTGAAGCATCGATGGCAATATATTGTTAATGCGTAGAAGTCTACACTCGTGCAATAACGATATCAAATTCACTCGCATTAATTATCTAATTATATCAGTCATTAAATCATAGAATTACTTGCTCCAAACCGTCTGTCTCCCCAGTATCTCACCTAAAAATTGCCTCTCCTCACCCACCATGTACAGCACATCGTCGTTCCTCTTCCTCTCCGTCCCCTTAACCTTCTCTATTCTTCTCCAAACCCACATCTCCAGATCTTCATTTTTCCGTTGTCTTCCTTCCTAAGCGTCCCCGTTTTCGCACCATAAAGTGCTTGAAGATAGATGTATCTTATAATCTATTCCGGTAGTAACTTATCGGTCTTCTCCTCTGAAATCTCGTCGCATCCAGTCCAAGGACGTACCCAGGATAAAACTAGGGGGGCAAGCCATGGTTGTTCAAGTTGTAGGTAAGATTGAAGCATGGAAAAGGTGAATGAAATCAACATTTTAAGGAAACTATAACGCCTCAGTGTCCACGTTTCCGTACCATAAAACGCTTCACTGCAGATCAGGAGAATAATATTTTTTTACCTCCGTTTCCAACCCTTTGTTCATCTCGTTCCGGCTCCATCCGGACAAAGCGGGGACGTTCTGGCTTATAAAACCGCCGCCGAGATTGGCGTGGGAAACGCCGACCATCTCGACGGTTCTTGAAAGTGTTGACCGACGCGCACGATTTAAGGAGGAAAAAAAAAGAACACGGCAACTGGACAAGCAGCAAACTGAGGATGTTTCCAGGATAGATTTTTTTTCGCCTCCTTTTCCTCACCACGACAACCGCCAAACTTGGCAACTTAATTTAATGTCGCCCGCACGAGGCTAGGTTTGTTTTCGGTCGGGATTTTGTGAGGAAGATAGCGGACTGGGTGCGGTTAGAATAACCCGATGCTTCTTCCCAACTCCTCTGACCCTAAAATGTCTTCACTCAAAAAAAAACCTTCCTTCTCGTCCCTCATAGGAAATTCAAGTCTTTACCACGCTTTGCAATTGTACGTGCGAATAAAAACATGTCTTAATCGGGAAAGAATTTTATGGCACGCCCTGGAGAAACCCACAGAGCGTCATGTAATAATTTGTCTGATAGTGCTTTTTTCTGTTATAACTCCCTTGATATATTTTAACGGATAGAACGACCTCTCAGGAATGTGAACGCCTTTGACCTTTTTAATGGAATATTCCACTTTCAAATAGCGCCTTAAACATTTTTTTTCCACTTCGTAATGGTAGAGAGATGATTACGTAGCATTTTTTTAATCTCCAGATGCAATTGCAACCAAATTTTTTCTGAATTTTGACGTTCTAGAAGTCATTTGTATACTGTCCACTAGGATTGTCATAATTGCAAGTGAAATTGCATAAGTGTGAGCCAAAAAGGGACATCTTTGGATACATAGTGTAATTCATGCAATTATTTTAATTATTACGGAATAACTGGAGTTTAAAGTATTAGGTAATTGTGTACATATGAATGTGCTGCAGGTAGAGATGAGTATGTGAATGTACTTCATTTGACCGATGGTAATTATTGCCGTACCGACTGGGATTTAATATGAAGACAGTGATGAATTCCCAGCAGATATTATTTGTGAAGTTCTCTTGAGTCAGTGAAGTTGCTAACCTGGGCAAGAATCAAGATATTTACGTGACTTACTACATTTTGGTCAATTATATTAAATAGCACTTCCGTCATGGATGTGGGTTCATCAATTGCCTCAAACACAGTTAGGGCGTTATCCAATGAGACACCGTTAGCTATTCAACCGATGCAGTGGGATTATCAATAAGAATTTATTCGTATTGACCGTCAGAAAACCTCTTAAATATTCAACACATGTTCTAACATATTTGTTAAGGGAGTCGTCCAAGTTTTCATCATTCCATATATTAGAGGAGATTGTGTTTTGTATTAACGGCTTTGCATTACCCTCATGTATTCAAACGATCCATCGGTGATACGCTATATAAGTGAAAGGGAGATTGGCAAAAAATAGTTTATTGCTGCAAATCTGTTGCACCACGCACTCAACTTTAATTCCAAAAGACGATTCTGCTTCGGCAAACTCTTGCGTATCTATCAGATTAGTGATAAATATTCAGAGCTTATGACAAATTTTACTTTTAAGTCCCCCAAATACATCCAAGTTTTTGCGGCCAAATAATGTATTCTTAGCCTTAGACTTGATAAAAGCCTGGACTGTACCTTAAATTCTGGCGGCGATGTAGTCCATTGAAGTGATCTGAATTCTGAACTAATTTTTTTGAAGTGACTTGTGGGATCAGTGGAATTGATTAATTGAGCCAAGCCGCCATCTTCATTTTTTTTTCAATTCGTCGGCAAACTGGTATTCTTTGGTAGAACTGATTGCTATGGCTCGAATGAGAACACACACGTGAAGACCACACACATGTAAGTAACCTGGAAGCCGAGACTACTTGCAGTGTTTTTTTACCAAATTATATTCTCGCATTATTTTTTAAGATAAAATAAAGCAATTCAGATGCAATGGAGCCGCCTTCACCGCGTAAAAATAAGTGCACCACAATGTTAAGGAATGTTCTGTATCCTAGGTTATTATCACGTTTGTTATTCTGACAAACCACTTTGTTTTTCTGATTCTGGCTGGCGTGAAATAAGGGTAGTGAATGTGTCAGTCATTCATAAATGACGCACTGATGAGACATATTTAACTGCACTGATGAGAAATATTTTACTTCTAGAAAAGTCTTCTCAATTTCATAACGTTTTCTTTAAAGTTTAATAATAAATATCCGGAGTATTGTTTGCCTGGAATCGGCTATCACTATTGTGAGCACTGGCAGATTATTTTTTACGCTTTTGTAAACCGCGTGTCACTAGAGACACCTCTAATATTTTGTAACAAAACTATTTGTTCATGTTTGAAATAATATTTTTGAAGCAAAACAATAATCTTAACGTTACATGAGTTGAATGTATTAATTGCTAGCGTGGACATTACTGGGATATATACCAGTCTTATAAAATCACCCCCATTCCCACGGTTTCGCCACGCAATTTCGTATTCCCTCTGGATTCATTCCTGGAAAATTGCGATATAATACGGCCTCAGGCCATTATATGATATTTTAGTTAAATGAACGGGGAATACAAATTTAATACGTGTTCTAATATGTTATTTGCAACGCGTTTTCGAGTTTTCGCAACATTTTTTTTTCCCTCCCCCGTTTCATACGTCCCCTTTACAATTGAAGGATTGTCACTCATGGATATATGTTCCACTTTCACTCGTAATACTTCGGAAATTAATGATCATACCACCCGTGGTTATTGGCATCCTGCGGTATCCAGCTCCGGCGGCCATTGTCTTCCTGCGCTGCGTCGTGTTTCGAATACTGTCTATCGAGGCATTCCATTGGGCAAGGAGTTGTTGGGGTGGGGGGATCGTACTCCTCTCTTGTTCCCTCCAATAGAATGCTGTTGCTGCGAAGGAAAAAAAAAGTTTTCGAGGAAATCGACTCCGCAAGTTCTAAGGCAAATGCATTGGTTGCGGGCGGTGCGTCCACCTGTTGCTTCCAGGCGTGGGGAGAAAAATCAGTCAAATCACGCGAAATGAGGGTTTCTGTCCTTCGTTATGAAAAATAATTATTTCTAAACGTACTTTATTTATTACACGTATTTCTATTCGTGCACCTTTCATATTTTAGTCTTCATCCGAAGCAATGGCGCAACTGGGAATAAGGTTTGGGGGGGATGGGGTGGAAAGGAAAATTTTTGAAAAGTGACATGCCTGGAAATACATTTTACACCATATTGTCACTAAATATTCAACATTAAGCAGATGCAGTTATTACATGTCAAAACTAGGCAACAGCATTCATAATTATTTTATTTCTATGAGGCTTTGGGGGGGAGGGGGATCTATCCCCTCATCCCCCCTATAGTTACGCCAATGATCCGAAGGTATTGTTTGTACTAACAAAACGCATCACTCCAGCTTGGCCAGTCTTTTGTATAAAGGGAAATATGCATTTATGGCGTTTAGCTTACACAGTCCCTCTAAGCCAAATGGCTTGTCAAAGGGTTCCACACATTTTTAAGTAATACTAATTTAACAGCATTATATAACTTAACAACAAACAATATTAATAAAAATTGCGAGCATTAAACATAGAGTTTAGATGCAGGCATTCCACCTTTTTAAGGTACAAGCATTAATACCCATTGTATCTAGCTAAACATTTTTAATTTCCTCCCGTAACCATACATATCTACTTATACATTTGTCAAAAACATTTTAAGCTACTTTCTATTGCATTCAGACTGGATGTAAGCATTTTTAAGGAAAGCATTAAAATGTTTGTATTATAAAAAAGGTTAATCTGAACTAATGGTATGCCATGCGCTCCCGAACTTGTAAATATGTCTCTTGCGCCCAATGAAGACTTAAATAGTATACGTCTGAGAACCGTTTTATGTCTTCTAATCCGTATCGCTTCTACGGATTAGTCGACTACTGCACCGCCATGGTAGTAAAACACTCGCGACACCTGGCAGTCTCGTAAATCCAGAATTTTTGCCATCTCCCTTCGTCTCACATCGGGAGCTCATGGTAATCCACCTTACGGACCACTTTAGATCGCTTCTAAGCCTTACTAAGTTTCGAATTTAGCAGAGATTTGCGTAACTTTAAAAAAATCCATCAATTTTTCGTGGTATTAACCGTTTGTTTTCGGCAAACTGTTAATATTTAATGTCTTTCTTTTATAAAAATTGAAAGTTACTGGAACGAAGACTACGGGATTACACAGCGCTCAAAAATGGGTAACTTGATTTGACGCGCAAGAAACGAGTAATTTTTTTAGAAAAAATTAAGCATAGGAAATACTACGGAGCCGAAGATTTTTTGAGATAAATGACCCAACGTAGAAATAAATTATCTTTAGTATACTTTTTGTTTCATTGAAATTTATTGAATCGTTTAGATGATAGAGCTTTTCAAACTTGGATGTCTTGCTTCTTTTCAAGATAAAAATTCCTGGTGTATAGGTTTTAAAATTCAAAACGTTTTTTTTGCCAACGTTTCGGTTTATTTTAAAACCTTCCTCAGGGCTATGAATGAAAAAATGAGAGCACAATAAAATACAATAATATACAATATTGATACATAAATAAAGGTTACAAAACAGTTTATTAATACAATGATATAATAAAAAAATGAGAAGGGAATACTTTTGCTTTTGTATTATCAATAACAGACACTTATTTAATTCCACAATATTTACAATAAAGTGTCTGTTATTGATAATATGGAGCCCCTCCACCACGTACAAACTTCAAGCTTCGATTTAATTTTCTTCTTTTATACAGACACTAGTCGATACCTACAACACGGCCAAGGACTCCGGTGCTCCGTATGCCTGATTGATTCTGAAAATTAAATACGGAAACAGCAAAGTTTTTTATATCGATAATCGGTGTTTTCGAGAGTTAAAATCAGTACCGTAGGTGTCCTCGGATCGGGCCAAGTATAAATATTACGATGAAATATCACAGCATACCACCCGATCAAGTAAAGTCGTCACGATTAAATAACCCGATTCATCTGTGATACCAGATATTTAGCAGATGTTTTATTGCGCGGTGATTGTTTATCGAATAGTATATTACAAGATTTTATCGCGGAATTTATCGTGATATTTTTATTGGGCGTGATATTTTCGTTGTAGTGATTGTGCGAGGCATCCAGATTTGTATTGGACAACCATCTGTTGCCAATGTTCGAAGAAATGTGAAATTCCAGAACTTAAAATAATAATAGTAAGTTCAATAATAATAATTTCTATTACTTTTTACAACAAATTATATTTCAATCGCAAATTTAGAATAATTTTGCCATTAAAAAATAATAAATTATACCATTACTTAAACATAAATATAGCTCGTGTAGTGATACCATGACTATCTCTTAACAGTACAAGTGCGCACTTTTAAGCTACTTATTAACAGTTTATTTGTAACTAATTTACAGCAATTATGCACAAAATAATTTGATCTACACACTCTGTGGTAAGAGGCCAAGGATATGCATTTTCCGAAAACTTTTTCACAGACTTTGAATTAAAAGATGATTGGGGTGAATGACGTAACTAGGATTGTGCTTTGGGAGGGTATGGGATCGCCTGGGGTGGCGACCTCCCCCTGGCAACACTGGCTCCGGGAAAATCTTCTATAGATGACATTCCTGGATGTACATTTTACATCATTTTGGCACAAAAAATTTAACTTTAAGCAGATGGATTTTTTAAATTTCAAAACTGGACAGTAGTTTTAAATAACTTTTTCACTTCTCTGATTGTTTGGGGAGGGATCTATCCCCTCACCCCTCACCCCCTCATCATAATTACGCCTCTGATTGGGGTAATAAATTGTATACCCTTAAAAACTTTGTTTCGATGAATAGGTTCTTGGATTTATTATTTTAAAGAATGAATTTTGCTTCTGTTCTTTTCATTTGTTTTTTTAGAGCAGTGGTTTCAAACCTTTTACTTATCCCGTGCCCCGCTATATGTATATAACTAATATTGAACCCCCAAAAATGTAACGTGCACATGTTTTACATAATTTCACTACGGGAAGGTAGAATTTGAAGCTATAAATAATCGTATAAAGAGAAACATTGTTTTAAATACCTCATGTTTATGGAAAGATCAGTAACCACTCAGATGAAATTTCGCAAAAAGGACATTTTACGATAAACAACTCCTCGTACAACTGCCGACCAGAAATCATTTCTAGTTACGGAATCTAAATTTTGCAATTCTCTCCCTAAGGATCTAAAACAGAAGGGCTTTTAAACCATGCATTTAAATATAAATTACACTTGGCTCTTCACAATGGAGAGCGAAAATAAACTCCTACATAAAATACATCCTGTATATTACGTGTGTTTTAAATTTAAATCCTTGTTATTTCATTATTATTTGTGTATCATACTGCTTTATCGTTTTAACTTGATTTTTTCATGTACTTTGAGCTTATTGATGGGCCAAATTATTGTACATTGTGTTTGTTTTGCACCATGGGTATTCCCAGAGTATAAATAAATATATATTCTATTCTATAATATGTATACATATTTCCTGATAAATAGTTCCTGGTATCCTCCATTATCAATTATTTTCGGCGTACCCCCGACTGGTTCGTCACGTACCCCAAAGCGGTACGCGCACCACCGCTTGAGAACCGCTGATTTATAGGTCAGAACCACTTTGTCAAAATTGGCAAACTACGATTTATCAAAAGCCTGGTGGCGTAATACTACGCTCATAGCAAGCTAAGTGTTAAACTACGTCAAATTTGGTTTTGTTAAGGGTATACTTACATGCATACATGTACGAATTATTCATCCCCCGCAAAAAAGTTATTGGAATTTCCACCCGCCGTGTTTCTGACCTTCAAATTCCCCAAGCCCGCACCAATATATAGTTCAAATCTTTTCATCCAACTGCGTCTAGATTCTGGAACTCTCTTCCGCCAAATATAAAGACGTCACAATCACTTCAATCGTTTAAAAGAAGGCTGTACTCCCATTTGAAGTCTGGAGCTTAATTCAGTCTCCTCAACTCATTAGAGTTATCATTTTAAAATTGTGATTTTATCAAAACTCTCCACATAAATGTGCATATGTATGTGTGTGTTCATTACTGTCTAAGTTAAAACTTTATTTTTTGTGTTATTAGTATTGAATATTTTACATTTTTTGTATAAACATCTACTACTTGATTACCTAGAAATAATCTCCATAATGCCTTATTTTTGTTAAAATGCCTTTTATTAAGATGTATAACATTTCCTCTATTTTACAGTTTTTGCTCTCATAGGTTTTACCTAGAGCATAATAAAAATATTCTTTTCTATTCTACTTTATAATATCGTAATATCTTGCAATAAATCGCACAGGCATAGTGCACGTCACTGCCACCGCTGCTACCGCCCTAAAGACTTCCATGTTTGCGTTCGTGAGCTTAATGCTGGCTCGCTCTCCCGCGTTTATCCATAAAAGGCCGTCGCTGTTTTTAACTTCAGCTGAGCAGCGCCGCACCGCGGGAAAAGGCGGCGGTTGCAAGTGAACCGCTTATGGCCGTAAAGTGTTTGAGACTCGCATAAAACTTTTTTTTTCAGACGTGAGTCATAATTTCAAACTCCCACCATGCCTACTACACCTTGGCACCGCTGCAAAATGTCTTTCAGCGAGCCTCTCACGGTTCACAATATAGGGAAGGAAACGTCTGGTAGATCGTGCATTCGTCCACATTAAGGGCCCCTTTGTTTTCAACTCCATTTGAACTTCTCCTTTTTGATAAATGGAATTTATTTTATCCTTTAAATGAAAATCTTTCTTTTATATCACCAATTCATTTAATGTGAGACTTATTTCAACGTAGAGTCCTCAGGTCCCATGACGTTGCTCCCTCGAAAGTGTTCGGCATAAATATAAATTTTTGAAATGCAACAAAAATTTTCATTTCGGTATGGTATGGTATTTGGAGGAGGCGACCGACAGCTGATGTCATTTGCGCCATGAGGGAAAGGAATGGAAGGAAGGGTGGAGAGAAACCCGGCGTCAGCATTAGCCTGGTCATAACGAAAGGCGCCAAGGGGACCACGGCTTAACGTCCCATCCGACGGACGGTGCGTTGTGCTTGAAGTGTCCTCCACACAACACGCATGTAGGGATCGAGCAATCTTCGAAAATTCTTTGCTGCTGTCGGGATTTGAACCCGAGCCCGCTGGGTGGGAAGCCAACACTCTAGCCACCACACCAACCCGATCCCCATTATTCATTTCATTTACGATGAAATGAACTTCCACGAATTTAAGCCTGAGACGATAGAAGAATTGTTTTACTCATTTGTGAATGTGGATTTTTTCAAACTTTCCAACAAAAACCAAAAACTTTCAAAGTTACGAGAAAAACATATGTATCAATGTAACATGCTCAATAATTTAAATTTTATCTTCGACTATAATGTAATTCGCGCAGCAAATATTTTCATGGATCTTGGATCAATTTTTTTGTCACATCCATGAATAAATTCCACTGAGCACAATACCACAAATTATTAGTCAAAAGAGTACGTCATTGTTATCTTTTCTCTCCAACTTCTATGCTAAAAAAAGGATTATTTGCCAGCAGTTTTTGAAATTGGACCATTGAGATGAAATTTCTCTCCAACTTCGATTATTAAAGTTTTATTTATTCGAATATTAAAATTAGAGCAGTAAAGTGAAACTACTTAATAAAAATATTTTTACCTGATAAAAACCTGAAAATGAGGGACTTTCATGCACATAACTTCGTGCTTTAATTTCATATGAAATGACTGTCACGATGGATCAAAGAATGATTAATTCCCCGTTTGCTACACAGGACGTGGTCAGTGCTTGATGTCTAGACATGAAATGAATATTCAGCATAACAACAAAGTGAACAATTCCGAGTTCGGAAACATCCAGGTCCCAGCGCAAGATTCGTTTCCTCAGCAAGCCTCGCACGAACAGTCGAAATATGAATTCAGAGCGCCTACAATGACCTTTTCCGTATCCAATCTAGAAATTTTTCTCACGGATTTGAGAGCGTGTGAGTCAGACTCTGTTGTGAGTTGATTGATAGCGCTATAGACTAGCTAATGGTGTCGGAAGGTGGGAGATATTCATTTATGATGCAAATCCTCGGCCAATTATAATTAATAAACGTGTCACCGGACTGCTAACGATTCTACTTTGCACTTGTGATTTTGTGTTATCTGGAAAATTGACTTCAATTAATTCAGGTCACTTGCGTAAATAAACTGAAATCTATTTCTCAATTCTCCCATCGACCAGTCTTCTCCTATATTTACATATTCCCTTCATCACCTAGTTAATGTAGATGTCTCAAACGAGGCCATGTTATCATCCACTAATCCTCTGACGATCATCTTCATCATTTTCATAAATTGGCGGATTAAGTAGTACAGTCCTCTTGTAAGGCTTTTGTACATACCTGCTTATCATTTATCAAGTGGGCGCGTAGCCCTCACTTAACCAAGCGGTGCTATTTTTGTAATGTTTCGCTACGAAGTAAAAATTCAAAACTGACTCTATCATCTTAAAATTCTAAGGGTATTAAGAGGGAACAGTTTCCTCGTCAACAGTTGCCTTTTTTCAAATTCGAGAATTTAACATCAGGGACAGTGCTTCGATTAAATTTTCCAATTTGAGGTAGAGAGAAATGTTGAGAAGGAAGTTCATTATGAATACCCTCAATATTTCTAGGCAATAGTGTAAGTTTTAAGTTGGTAATATTTCACGAACAAAGACTGGCTGAGTAAGAGTGATACGTCCTCTTAAACTCAAAATGTAAACGCAACTCCAAATGCGATCATTTTGGAACCGTAAGAAAGCACGGCGAATATGACTTTTTCCTCGGTCAGGCGCGTGGATGTTAGTTTGCAATGCGTGTTAAATTCACTATGAAATCAGAGTCCTCTGGATGACATTTCTTTGCAGAACTCCCTCATAGGGTTTAGTCGTCTCATACACATCCAATGTGGGAATTGAGAATTCCGCCATCTTTGTTCTTCGTAATCTATAGAATCATATAGGGGAAAGTGAATTAAACTTAGTTTTTTCATAAATACGCGATTCCCGTCGTGTTTCGGGTAGGTAATCATGAATTATAATCAATTCCATATCGATGTAGTGGGAGCATTTCACTGACAATTTTCAAATTTTAAATCGTGGAAAATAACAAATTAAACGCGCTTCAGTCAAGTTTTGATTCTTTTCACAGGACGTTTTTCCGGATATGAAACTTGCATATTGAGTGAAACGGTTAATCATTTCCGAAACTACTACTATTACTCGGATTATAACTACATAGCGATGCGTTCCCGTCAAAGGAATAATTTCAGCTTTAGGAAAGCCAAATGTCAGCTGAGAGACGGTTGTTATTTTCATATCGAAAGAGATTTCGCATGTAATATCCGTAACTATGTAGTGTATTATTATCGACAATCCAGAGGACTCTGTATGAAAAAAACTTTTGGCTCACCCTATCGCCTAAATCTTTGTACTAATTAGGAAGCCGTCTCAATAGGTGTTTGGCGGGAGGTGTTAGGACAACTGCTGTTAACAATTATAAAGGATATGCTCTACGAAATTACTCCTATAGTTTATTCTTTCCTTTATTGTTCTGAGGAAAAACAAAATCGCATACCTATCCGTTCGGCAAAATATCTCTCTTAATTTATCGTTCCTGTCGTAAATATAGAGGGTTTCTAATTTGATGTTCTCCGCGTCGCTCTTATAGATATCTTACCTCTAAAACTAAATCCATGTAAGCCTAGCGCGCAGCCTCCGCGTCAATAGCGGCCTAGCCTAATTCGCTTAACATCTGTGTAGCTTTCTGCACGCCCGTAGCTGTTTTTGAGGAATCGCGTAGCTTTCCTTTGTATTTTATATAGCTCACAGATTAAGTGTTCCCGCGCCAGATCCTGTACACTCGCTGCATATCAATGTGTAGTCGGACTAGAGCAAAATAGCATCTTTTATTTACTTTATCATCCGAAAATACGCTATGGTGTGGCCAAAAATTTAATACATGATCCCTTTTTTATTACTGCGAATGAGGAGTTCGAGAGAAGGCAGGAGATATTCGGCATGTGGGTGTGACGGAGAATGGAGAAGGTGAAGGGGACGGAAAAGGAGGAGGAACAACGAAGTGTTTGATATGGTGGGTGAGGAGAGTCAGCTTTTAGATGAGATACGAAGGAGACAGAAGGTATGAATGGAGAGAGTAGGTACTTAGCCGGAAGGAGATATATAAAACAATGTTATAGCGTAGAATGTTGGGTCAACGAGGGAGAGGAAGGAAGAGAATAGGGATTTTGGATAGTATGAAAGGGAGTGGGCCTAACAGTGAATTGAAGAGGGAAGTATATGAATGAAGGGGAGGCTGACAGAATATTTTTAAGTACTTCGTGTAGACCTGCCTTAATCGATAGAATACTCCTATTATAATAATAACATCCGAGTGTAGTGTTTAGGCTAAATATTAAAATTTGGGGTTCTTTCAAATGTTGAATATGGGTCACTACTAAATACCCTCAATATTTCTACGAATAGTTTAAGCTTTAAATAAGTAATACAAAATGGAAATATACTGCTCGAATGGGAATGATTTGTCCTCTAAAATTCAAAATATACTCGAGGTTTCATATGCGATATATTCGGAACCGCATTAACAAAATCACGGTATATGAAAAGTGACTTTTTCACGCGCAAAATTTTCCATTTTTTTTTAAATATTACTAATTAATCACCTAGTCTTTTCAGAATGTACATATTCAAGTTGCACTGTCCTCGCACGGCTTCTTCCCATGCCTAAAAAGCCGCCATCCGTAGATGCCAAGTTCGTCGAGTCCACTACGTACAGAGCCATGCACACGAGCAAGTCCGATAAACAAACCCCAGCTCTCCACGTCTTCCGGCGATAATCCTGTCAGCGGGCACGACATGGGGATTAATTCTTCTACCCTCCCCCATCCTCCCTTCTGGGAGTCGAACCCCCGCCCCCTCGGGGCCAGCCCTCCGGGTCGAAGCATTAATCTAGCTCTCTTCGCGCTCGCCCGAGTGATCTTTCTCCCTCCAAGGCCGGTGATGAAGCGGCGTGTACCGCCGGGGAGAAGCTTGTATCCAGCCGCAACTCTCGTCCGAGAAGGTCCTCTCGCTGTTTCCTTTGCATCTTCAGAACGATCATCAAATTCCGCGTAGAAGTAGCCGAGACCGAAGCTAGGTAGCACATTTTTTATCATTTCATTATTTTTTCTTTGCATTTCTCATGTGAAAATATTTGCTGATTGTTATCAAAGAAAAAAAATGTACTATGAGAATTCTCGTCTAATCTGCTATGAATTGACGTACGTAAATTGATTAATCGAATAATTCCATAGTGGTACTTGTGGTTACCTTAAAACATAAACCAATCACATCGACAGTTGTGGTCTATTTGTCTGGTAACAGAGATTGTCCTAATGTAATGGCAGTAGAGTATAAAAAGGAATTGCACAGGTAGCACTGTTTTTGTTACCAATTTCTTATTTTCTCCTCAGAATTCTCGTTGAATTCACGGGAAAAATGTGGCTGATTTTCTGTTTGTCGATCACAAGTAAAGTTTTCTGACCATCATCATTGCGATGTATTGACCTAGCAAATTGATTTTTAGCACAATGCCACAGCGGTGATTGTCATTACTTCTAAGACTTAAAAACATTAATTAATCTCGTTGTCAGTTGCTGTACTATATTCAGGTGGCATAGATTGTATGTTATCTAATGTAATAGCTATGAAATAAAAAAGGCATTGGGTGATTTTTTTTTTGTTTTTAATGCAAAAGATAATGAGGCATTTTTTGAGGTTAACTCTGAATTCAAAGGGAAATAGTTCCGCGAAAAGGGGCGCTTATTAAATCATTCTTTCTTCTTGGAAACAGTTTATAAAAAATCTTTTTTAACATATTTCGTTTTTTTATAAACAATTTTTTCTCGGTATTATTAGGATTTCATCCTTGAAAGTGGTCGACAAAAAGGTCTGAATTCATACACGTACTCCTGTATAACAAGCGTAATATAATGTTGATGCATGAATACTAGCAATCAGTAATCATAGTAATGAATCGTCAAAGAAAACTACACGCTAGCTCATCTTGTACGTCTCATAACCCCTATTTGTCTTACGCGAGACACGATGTATCCATGTTTTGCTTTGAAACAAAGCAGCAGAAGAAATAACAAAAGAAAGACTATCTCGCGAACCGTCTTAGGGTTACCTTTTATCTTCTACGAGCAAGGAACCCGTCGCGTCATTGATGTGCTTCGAGGGATGCTGTAATAAAAGCCTTCTAGGAGAGAAAGCGAAGGAGAATGAGATAAAAAAGATAAAGGAATACCATTGCTAGTCGTCATTTGTCATCCGTGAGCTGCAGCATCACGCAGACGAGTCGGTGGTAATGGATACCCTCACGTTATTCTCTTAGATGAGTGCGTTTTGATAGATTCATTTGTTTTTATCTAGATTAAAGCTTTTATGCTCTTGACGTCGAAGTAGGTGCCCCTGTCTACCGCTTTCGAGCCCCGCTTGCCGGGAATCGTAAAGAGAACGGAGAACGCATATGGCACGGTCCCCTATCATTGGATTGTGTTCGATATACTAGACAGCTCTCCACGTTCGCGTCACATAGATATCTAACCTGCGCGCTATTCTCCGGACACATGAAAGTAATGGTTGGATTTAAAATTGATATTCATGCTCCAAAGGTTGCTACAATGGGCATATAATTTCAACAGGTGCTTTGTGATAGTAATGAGTGTTAGCACCTTATCTAAGAATATCAATTATGGTAGTAAATACGTAATTCATGACATTATTTACTTGTATATACTCGTTATGAAAAGTACGAAACTCAAAAACAATAGCATTTATTCCATTGTTAAATCCAACCATTCCACAGCGCAATGAACACGATTTTAAAAGTTTTCTTATGGAGGTAAGCATGCAATTTTCATCATCTAAATACATTTTGGCCACATGGGTAGGCTTTGTTGTGTTGAAGGGAGTATTTAATTGCTGGCATATGTATAAAAACAGCTAAGAATACAAAGACAGAGCCAAAAAACTTCTTCAAAATCCTGCTGGCTGGCAATCAAAAACGTTTGCTGCCAAAGCTGTTGGCTTTGGTGCATCCGAAACATAATGTTAACCATTATCAGTCTCTATATTTGTAGCTTATGGTTGAAATTATACCTTTTTATTATGCGTTTTACGACGTCTTGGGGTTGTAAATTGCTTAAGCCAACTATTTTACTTAATTAAAGGCGTGCACCTGTTATAGAAACCTACTTTTCCCTTTGCATTGATTTCGCATCTTTCATCAGGATAACGATTTATCCACGGCCACAAAAAATTTCGGAGAAAAATTGGTTGGGACATATTTAATAGCATTATGGTAGGTTTCCTTGTTGACTTGTACTTACTTTTATTAGAGGACCATGAATACCTTGCCAGGAGAGTATACAGCTACCTTTCCGCTTTCATTGACTGAATTTATTAAATGAAAGTAATCATAAATTTCAGTACCTCAATCATCTTTTGTATTTTTTTAAACTATTGGGTGAGGTGGAGGTATTCACTTATTTTTTATTAAATTCTGAACAAATTTTTCAATCAGATTCCCTAATGAATGAACTTTGAAAATAAGTGAAAAAAATTGGTGATTTTGAAAAAACAAATTTCTTAGTTTAAAATTTTATTTTAGGCAATACTGGCGACTCATAAGGAGACTTCTGAGGTGGTTGTTTTAATAAAAGCAAACTGTGAAACCGGGAGTGGGTTGTATTTCCTCTTCGCTCTTGGGAAAAATATGTGCATACATTAAAGTGCCACTTACCTGGTAGGGTCGCGTGACGCCTTAAAGGAGTGAAAAGTGAGGTCAGCCTTTCTCCCATATTTTAGAGGGCACAAAGGTTAGGGGAGGAGAGAAGGTCAGCCCAAGTGCTATTATTGACAGGTCAAAGGACGCGTAGTCTAAAATCTGGAGTTGATCCTTTGTTGCTCGCAGGCGCGCAGCTAGGAATTAAGGCTAAGCAAGGGGTTTTAGGCGTAACTAATACTGGGGAATATAGGAGGTATTAAATACCCACTATGATAAGCGGGAGGTGCCGGGGGCCCTCTCCTGCAAAATGTTTAAGATAAATGGTTCAAAACGGTGAGTTTTACTGCTTTATGAGGGATATTTCATTAATCCTTACACTATTCCATAAGAAGTATTGTTGAGTTAAAACAATTGAGTTAAATGGATTAAACTTAAAACTTTTTCTGAGCTCTGGGGGGGGGGGGTTATCCCCCAAACCCCCCTGGTTGCCCCACTGGTTGCTCGAATATTTTACAATTTGCAGCATGAAATTAGATCGACCGACTGTTAGGAATCAGGAAGTGCTAAAAAAAAATGCCGTCACTTACCAACCATAAAATCGATAATTGTGAATTATTGTCTCAATATTTGGATATAAAGCGACTATACTCGGTAGATTCAGGTATACCACCTAAATTTGCTTGTATACCTACAGGTATATGCATCGTTTTCTCTGGGAGCAAAGTTTTGACGTTGGCAGGTGCGGATAAGTCAACAGTGGAATCATTCGAAATATGGTGCTAACGAAGAATGATGGAAATAAAATGGATCGACCGAATAAGTAGTGCTAAGAAGACCGGGAGAAGAGAGAATTCTTTTAAAAACCTTAAGGAGAAGACGGGACAACTTAGTTGGCCAATTTTGAGGCATAACGGCCTGATGAAGATCGTTGAAGGACAGGTGGAAGGGAAGAAGGGCAAGGGACGGCCCCGAATGCGTTACATAGGACATGTTATAAAGGATGCAAAAGAGAAGAAATACGTCGCTATGCAAAGGCTTTTGGATAGGAGAGAGGAATTAAGATCTGCGTCAAACCAATCTTAGGATTGTTGACTTACGATGATGATGATGAAATTGAATGACTTAGTTTTATGAGGTTATTTTATTTATTGAATGACAGTATTTTATGAGGTTAATTGTCCGTGTTTGGTATTAAAAAGACATGGAGCTTTAGATCAATGATCACTTTGGTTGACTTTTGAATTCATTTTGTGATTATATCCCTTGGTTTATTCTAATGTTATGCTGACTTTGAGTTTTTGTTTACGCTTTATTCCCTGAAATCCCAAATATCTGTCACCACGTGTGAGTATCACGGGAGATCTTCAGTTTTTTTAATCTAAACTGCGTGGTCGAGTTTCTATGACTACATCGGTTGCACAGCTTTCTTTACCTCCCATTGATGTGAGCTACAGAAAAGCTACTGTGTTTTTCACCGTGAAATGGCAAACCATTGGTGAATATTTTCCCTATGAGAATAGATATCTGTTACAATAAAGGCAATAGGATAAGGTAGGAATTTAAAATATTTGTCGCCTGCATTATGAGGGTATATAACTCCAGAATAGCCAGCTTTATTCTTGTACGCCCCCACATTAAAATACGAGTCCCCGCTTAGCAAAAAATACAAAAAATCACAGACTGAAAAATAGCCTCTGTGGTTTTGGTATTTCTCGTTAGAAATGCTGTGAAACAAAGTGGTTTGCGGGAGAATATGAGAGCTTGTTCCTAATTTAAATGTGCATCTTATTAATAATTTAAATTAATGAGGCGATAACATCTCTACTTGGCCTTGACTTAGATTCATCGGTAATCACTAGATTTTCCACTTCAATGAGGAGGAATATTTTAAAGTCAGTTAAATGGCTTCCAATCAATAGGGTTGTTCACCATATTTTTTTTATTTAAGAAATCGAAAGATCGTGCTTCAGAAGGAGCAATGACAATAATATTATGCTATTTTCTTCATTGTACATGTTTAGAGAAGGCTTTAAACAGTGAAAAATTTTACGTTACGCCAAAAAGCCCTACTTCCATCTTGAATTGATGTGTGACGTCACAAGCCTGTAGATGCCCTACTGCAGTGTTGTTTAAGTGGCTCAGCAGGGTTATTCCACTTTTTTTCAAGATCTCCAGCGTCTGCCGCCAGATCAGTGTTTAAAGAAAATCCAAATTTATCCTTTAGTAAGAGTAATAATTAGCAAAATTACCCTTACTTGTACATGTTTATTGCTCATCATATCATAAATAGCACTACAACGTACACATTTCACGAGCTGTCTTTTTGATACTTATAATCAGTATATTCCGAATCAACTGATTCAATGAAAAACTTGACTCACAATAAATATAAAACACTAATAAAACATGATAATCGGTTTTCCAATCACTCTGCACACGCTAAAAGAATTTGCACTCCTTGAGGTTCGAAAGGATTCTCCACACCTCACTTCTCACTAACGACTTAGAATCAGTTTACGTTATTTCACATTGACATTTCGAGGACAATGAAATGAATAGGCTGAAACAAATTGCTAAACCGGTTATTGTAACATCAAAAAACTTCGAATTTCACTATTACTCTTACCGTAACCAAAATATGACCAAAACAAAAACAAACAACAGCGCAACGAAATTCGTGAAATGTAAACACTCGTGAATGCTCAAAATGAATAGGTAATAACATCAAACAGAACTTAGAAGCGAACAAACGATTGAAAATTAATATGCGTTCGATGTATCCCTAAAGTACAACTAGCTCAAATATGAAACATATCCCCTAGGCAATAGTTAGATACCTTAGATCGAAATGTATAGGGTTGATTGAACTAGCATGGAAGAAATAAATAATTTCGTCAAAGCAGTTACATTCACAACTCACTTCACTCTTTACTTCATCGTCTATATGCAATCATTCACTTAGGGGTACATCAAGGGCACAAATTGTGTTCACTTGCACTAGAGGCACAATGAAAGTTCACTGCACGTAGTTTCCTAGCAAATGCAGCTATACAAAACTTTCAATTCCTGTCAACGCTACATACGTTGCCTGCCTAACTTGAAGAATGGATTTCATGTCGCCTTGATCCATCCGGAAGCTTCATGCACAACATAGGCCATTTCAAAATAAGGAATAACCTTGGCAAATGTCCAGTCGGCATGCAGAGTACTCAGCTTGGCATCGAGCGATCGAGGGTACAGGCCAGCCGTACAGGCTTGTGTCGTCATCACCTCTATTTCAAGATGGCCGACCGTTTTTGGCGGCGTTTAAAATTGTTCGTATTTTGATTGCTAATAATTCCATCATTACTTTTTCAACGCATCTGTCATTCATCCCAATCGAAATGAAATTAAATCAGAAGTGATATACATTCGTTTTTTTAGACCGTTCTGATAGGCTTGAACAACCCTATTGTGGTCGAACAATTGAACCGTTTCGTTTGCTCTAATTCCATGATTATTATCGTTACGCAACAACACCCTTGATTTCAATTCATGCATGCTATTTCCTATCTGATAGTTCCCATTTCTCAACACGCGGGGCATTATTAATCTCTCCTTGCTTGACTGAATGGCTAATTGGTGTAATAGTTATTCATGAGGCGGAAATTGGCAAAACATAGGCAAAGACATGGACGAATGGGCAGTACGATTAGTTAAAAGTAATTCTGAGAAAGGTTTTTATTCACCTATTCCTTACACATCTATTGAATATTTCAAATTGATATTTTTGACTTGAATACTTGACCGAGAAAGATATTCGAAGTGCACAGTCAATTCAGCAAATAATGAAAGACCATTACGTTCGACTTGCGGATAGAAATATGTGTCAAATTTCATCATCTCCTGTGAATCTGATTATTAATCTCTTCTTTTTTACTCTACATTTATTACGCAAGTTTAAGTTCCTATTACATGTATGTACTACTAATTTTCTTTTTTTACCTATATGGAGGGATTCTCAGTTTTTAATTTCGATCATAGCTCTGACAAGGAAGTTAACCATATGTTCTTCAGACAAGGTATCATCTATACCCCTAGGGAAAGGAACTGGCTCCCCAACCCTTGATTTGTGATATCCACTGCCCTGTACCTAAATGTGTGTGTCTGAGTGAGGAGTGAGCTCTAACCTCAACTATCCAAACCAGCCTTCTGGTTGAATCACTGAGAGAGATATATGAGAGAAACAAAATAAAGATAATTTCAAAGTCCCTAAGATTTTCTAGTTTCCATATCTACGTCTAACACATTCCCTGGCTTCACTTTATGGAACAACATTGATGTATTTAGGAATAATTTTAAGTGGTAATGATCCACAGAAAGCTTTTTATTTGCCGACAAAGACATCGCTCGCTTGTGTCTTAATCATGACACGTAATCGCAATATTTTCCAGTTTAAATAAATGACGTATAGGCATAAATACTAGACCCCCTAGACCGAGCAATTCCATTTTTAATATCCACAGAAGAAGAACTCCATGTAAGCCTACTTTAACCGTAAGAATACTTAAATTATTATAATGAGAATTTACAATGATTAACGTATTCCTCTCCTCAAGGGTAAACATTATCGTCCCTTTCCAAATTTCTAGAAGCATTTTGATTTCTGCTTCAAGGTGGCCCATGGAGAGGAACTGTCCACCCCTGCCCAGAATGTGTGAGATTCACACGCCTGGACCAACCATATATGTCTGGGGTGAGCTCTATCATCACTTTCCCAAACTAACTTTCGGGTAGGAAACCTTTGAGAGAGATATATGAGGTAAACGTCTAGCTTATCCATTTCGAATAGTAAGCTAAATAAATGGTGTGGAATCAAAGAGTTTGTTTTGACTTTTATAGTCGCGGTGCGTCCGTCGTAAATTAGAATCACAGCATTGCAATCCACGTGGAGATTCGTGATGAACTGCTTTGGGGTCCTCCGGAGAAGCTTTGGGGACGCCAGCATGAGAGAATTATAGAGCCGGCGGAAGTATGGGAGCCGTTCATCCGTCCAGAAATTTTGGGAGTGACCCACGGTCGCCAGTGATTCATGGCGCCCCGTGCCTTGATTCGTACCAGTCCTCTTCCCTGCCCCGTCTCTCCGCCAGCATCGTAAAGAGAGCGCGTGCCGGGCATCGATCACTCTCAACCGTTTCGCGTGCCAAGGAGAAATCGCAGTCAGATTCACGGCCGTGTGGGCAGGCAGGCTCGTCACATTATCTCGTCCGGAGAAGAAATGATGGCGTGGGACGGAGGCCTCGTGCCAGAAGTTGCACCAATGGCCGCAGGTCCGAACGTGCTGCGCGGAAAGCATCTGGGATCCTGGAAAGCAAAGATTAAATCCGTGAATCTCCCGTTTTTTTAGCCAACTCTCTCATGATATCCCTCTAACAAGGCAGTTGCCTCATACGTCACCACCATATCTCATTCAAATTCTGCTAGATTATCATAAATGGACACCCATCAGGTGTAGTTTGGGTTACAGCCACCACCGTTCCATACTTTTCGAGATATTAGCGACGAAAAGTAACAGAAATGAATGTATTCAACACAACAATGTATGCAGCACAACAATACACCGTCAGTGCTCTTCATTCTAGCAACGGAATAGTGGGTCCATTGTTGTGGTGCGGTTTGGTTCTGCTAATTACACGCTTTTTTCTAATTTCCTTGAAGTTTGATATCTAAAGCGTGCAGTTTCATGTATTTTGTAGTTCTTTGAAATTGTTGCTCTGAAATAAGCATGGAGTAAACGGTCTGCAAGGCATTTATAATTTTCAGCATAAACGTAACCCTCACTGTCGACGGAAGAGCTCTTTTCTCCAAGCGACGCTTTCCCTAATCTGGAATTTAGCGCTTTACAATGCAGGAACGTGGATACTAAGGGTGAAGGACGAAAAAATGATAGTGGTGAAGTGGCCGTAGAGGATAAGTAAATTTCAAATACTGTGGGCGAGGAGATGAAATTTATAAAAGAGATACGGAGGAGACAGAAGGCATTGATAAAGCTAGTTTTGTGCGGGGAGGGAATGCTAAAAACCGCATTAGATGGAAGGATGTTAAGTGAGCGGAAAGGGTGAGGGAGAGTTGAGAGATGGAGAGTTGCTGGAGAGAATCAAAAATAGACCTTTTTGTTAAGTAAAAAGAGAAGTTCAATTTTGGATGAGAAAAGGCTGGGTTAGTTCGCGATAAAGACTACGTTGAAACCTTCCTTAATCGCTAAAACACTTAAATAATGATGATAGTTATTGATAAAAAATTTTACATTGTAAATACACAAGGACGGATCCAGCTTTTTTTCTGGGGGCAAACGATCTTCTCATTCTTGAGATTAAAAACAAGGTTGAACAATTACTGTACGAAATGTTCTCTTTATTTTAATATGAAAGTTATTTATATGAAATTAAATGATTGATGCTTAGTAATACACAAAACAAAACGAACGCAAAGATAACCATATTAAAAATTTTGTCTTTATTTTAAGAGTCTGTGGGGGCGGCACTTGCCTCCGTGCCCCCCCTACGTAAATCCGCCTATTTAAATAAATTATATATTATCCATGAATGCTAATACACCTATATATGGCCTATAAAAATACCCTTAGAGTGATATACTCTTGTCACTGCGTAGGTTTTTACTAACCAAATTAAAATGTGATGTAATTTTACAATGCAAGTTAGTAAAATGTGTTATTAAATTACACACAAATCTTTATTATATTTGAAATAAATCCTCCTTAGCCTTTTGCACGTCGGGAGTGATTTTAATAAAAGTAACAATAACAATAATAATAGTGCCACTCGCATATAACATCGAAAAGAGCAAAATCTGGAAAAATAATCAAGTTCCAAGTATTGACAATAGAAACATAAATAATATGGAGCATTGTAAAGGTTTTAATGGCGCCTATTGTCATCTTCAATACCAGTATCATCCCAAAACAAATACGAAACAGTTTAATAATGCTCAACCTTTATCCGAATGCAAGTACATATAAAATTGCAAAAGGTCATGATAATTTCAACTTGCCACATCACGAGAAAGTTTCTCAACACAGCAATGAAGAGTTACTTTGGTGAGAACTCGTATGGTTTATATTAAAGAACTAAGTGAAAACTAAAGAAAACTTAATCAAAAAGATAATAATAATAATAAGTACTAATGATTAACTGAAGCCTTGCCGCTAGCATAAGCACTAACGTCTGTAATGTAATGTATGTATTATACTTACTGTATGGCCTTATGTCGCATGCTTAGGGCCGTATTCTTAGTCGACCCTGTAGGGTCAACCGACCCTGGATACGTCATCAGCCCCTACATAAACCGATCTCGCCCTACATACCCCAAATCAAGCCCTACATATGGCCGTTTTTGGAACTAAACGGGCCCTACTTGATGTAGGGTACCCGAACCAACCCTGCACCCTACAAAAACTTGGCGGCCAAATATTGTCTGCTGATCACTTCGATTAAAGAATCTACGTTACAATGGATATTAAGGGAGACGACCTCACACAAGCCATTTTAAAATGTACAGTAACACAGCGGAAATGTAATAATACTACCACTTTATAACCACCAAGTTAAATAAATTATAAAATTGACTGAACTAATAAGAACAATATTGCGGTATACATCACCTTGTTTCTACGAATATATAATAATATTTTTCACGTTTGGCACTTGGCATACTTTTGGGAAACTAATACTTCGTTTACGTATAACCATAGAAAACTTATATTCATGCCACTATTTGCCACATATTAAACTTAACTACGGAAGGTGAAAGCGAATGACGAACCTTGATGATGCAACGTAAGTTCCCACGTCAATGCTCATATTTGCTCCGTACTTATTACTATCTTGTACAGACCGCTTTTGAAGTAATTTAAAGACAATTAGGTTCTACTTTTGGCTCGATATGAGAGTATTTGTAGCGATAATTAAGGTACCGACACGACCTGGCGGACGACACGTATTGTTTATTTACCTTGAGCCGTTGTTACCCTAACAATACGCCCGAAAATTATCGGTCGTCTTTTCTTAGTTTCATAGTTAGTTCCCATTACGCCACCAGAGTCGAAAATTGGCGCTGCGCCATCATCTACGTCATTTCAGAGAACTTGACGACGGAATCACCCCCCACCACTTATGTAGGGTCGACTAAGAAAACGCAAGTAGGGGCCTTTTGTTATTTAGGGACGGATATGTAGGGTGGACTGAGAATACGGCCCTTAGAGATTTTTATTTCCTTCTTGGTGAAAACCCGTACTTTTTACGAAAATACTCTGTGAAAACTGAAGAAAAGTTAACCAAAAAGATAATAGTAATAATTAGTACTAATGATTAACTGAAGCCTTGCCACTAGAAACTAGCATAAAAATTATCGTCCCTGTTTTAACTTTTCAGCAGAATTTTCATTTCTGCTTCAATAACTCGTCCTTTCGCCTTATGCAGCATCTTCAGAGATTTTCATTCCCGTCTTTTGCCCACTTGAATCCTAATAGCGTATGCATCACACGCATTGATGCTTTTTTTCCCGTTCAGGTGGCTCATAAAGATCGGCGGCGACATCACAATTTCGCCCATACCGTGTATATATACGGTCAAGTCGCATGTCTTCACTCTCATTTATATTCCGCGCCTCGGTCGACGCGGGGAATAAACCAGAGAACGTCTTCTCCTATCTCCCTTCAGTCAGACGAAGAGCGAAAGATACGAGTGGACAATCGCCCGTATAGGAGAAAGGAAAAAATAAAAGGCTGGAGCGATCACCATCAATCTAGATCGCTTATCTGTACCTCTCTTCCATTGCACCGCTCTTTGGAAGGACCTATCCTTATCCTTCATAATGAAATCTACCGAGAGACCTCCGCAGAAATATATATAATATATATATATATATATATAAATAACATAAAAAAAAAACCAGGTTGGGCAGAATCTCAGTACACAAAAAAAGATAACCTTCCACAGAGTTAAGTCTCTTACTTAAGACTCACTCGTTAGTTTCGAATTTTCGACCCCTTTGGGTCTTCCCCGGGAAGGAGACAAGGAGAGACTGATGAGGAGGACAGAGGATGCCCAAAGGCTGAGGGGAAACGTCTGGTTGATTCTTTGTGAGTGTCCTTTTTTATGTGTTTCTATGTTTTTATCAGTGTTATTTTTGTCCGCTCTCTTCGATCGGCTATATACATATACAAACATCGCCCCATCCTCATGAACTTCGCATCCTCTTCACGTGGATATATCTGCGGGTATCGTGTTCGTACGAGTCCCAGGATGGCGACTTCGACGACTTATAATCAAGTCATCGCGCCGGTGAATGTCGTGCATAACTTGATGCGAGCTGCTAGCAGTAGTACGGGATATGTTATGTTCTCTATTCCCCCCGGAGGCAGGTCGAGAGAGAGAGAGAAATAGATGGGCAGTGATGCATTAAACCTAGAAGGAAGGTGTCCCGTCAGGTGTGGCGGAGGTAATGGAATGGAGTCTGGAATGGAGGTAATGGTAGTTTGTTACTATAACAACGTCCGCGGGAGTCTCCGAGGATGGCTTCCGAGACTTGTCACGCCTTCTCGCCGATATACATCGCGCCCTGTTCAAGTATTCATTAGATTATTAAAAGCTGCTATCAAGAGTGGGGTCAAAAAGCTGGGAAGCTTTGATGGAGCGCGATGGTAGAGTTGCAGCGTCAACCCGTAATTTGTTATAGAATTGTCCTTAATGTATGGATGAAGTCAACAGCAGCATATCAAATGTTTAACAAAGATATCGTACTGCCACCCTAAATTTATTTCACAGATCTGCAACAAGTGTTTCGATTGGCATGCAAGCATATCTAGCATACCATCACTACCAGATTATACGATCATCACCTGATCACACAATCATTCCGTAATCATATCATCAGTACCTGATCATACAACCATTACCTGATCATACCATCATTACCTGATCATACAGTCATACCTGATCACACAATCATTCCCTGATAAAACCATCAGTACCTGATCATACCATCATCAACACAATAAACCACCATTACCTTATCATACTATCATTACGTGATCATACTATTAGTATACGATGATGATTGCAAGCCATTAAAACACGCGCTGTGGAGCTGTGAAATAAATTTAAGTGGGCAGAGCGATATCTTCATTTCATCATTATCATTAATTTATGGGATAATTATATTACGTGTTTAAAAAATGTGTAGAATGCAATCCAGGATTAGTTTTACCACACTCATAGGTGAATTTCTATCGCATATGACAACTGGGAGCGAAGTGAACGGAAAGAAATGGGAACAACCAAATGCGAGACTCATTTCAATTTTGTTGAAGTGTATGAAGTGTAAGTGAAATGCATTGTAAAAAAAATACAATTTTAATTTTCGTCGTGTGTTCCATCATTTTGAGTTAAATGTGTTTAAAGAAAAGTCACATCCCAGAACGTGCGCAAACAAAAGGGTAAAACTTTTGCAAGAAGGAGGCACTTTTGAAAGTTTATTTTATCAACAAGGATATCCTCAAAACAAGGATAAAGATATGTTATTTATTTTAATGATCAAAATATATTCAGCGTGAATTTAAATTACTTATTAATTATTTTTTAAATTATTTCATGTAGTAACTTTTTATGTATCGCATTATAATATCGAGGCTGTGTTTAATGGTGGCCTCAGCTTTTGGTTACGAACAGCCACACTGTGCACTCTCGTAACTAAACATACAAGGTAATCATAAAATAACAAAATATCATAATGGTCTCAGAAAAATGCGGAAAAATGCGGTCTCAGAAATTCATAGGACGATAGGGGGAACATTTTAATGTGTTGTTATGGCAATTTTTTATAGTGAGGGTACATCAAAAGCATTGTTTATAGGAAAAAAATCGTGAGCTAAACCACTTGATGATCAGGATTTCTGAAACGATGTCAACCAATAACGAAGAAATTTCTACTAAATTAATTTTTCTAATTTAAATTTAAATCATGCTGAAAACCGCACCGCACATTCTTATATGATAGCCCTGCATGTGAGTGAATTAGGAAGAAAAAGCATTGGTAATGAATCGCGTTGTCTTGCGGAACATCCATAACATTCAGATGAAAATTATCTGGGATACGACAAATTAGAAAAATAGAAAAATATAAACCGCCATTAATTCTATTTACATTTTTACCGTGCCCAAAATTTAACCATTCTTTTAAATTATTACTGTACTATAAGAGACTAACTCCTACTCAAATTGCTGAGACCTTGACCTTCTTTTTTGCGAAGGCCCATGGCGGAATAGGTGTTACAGTTTGCAGATGGCGTCATGATTCGCTCGCCTCACGAGTGGTGGGTGAATGATGTCGACCTTGATTTCCCCGAATAACCACCGTCATAGATGCGGGTCTCCTGAAAAATCTGCGGCCTTCCGAGGCGGTGCGGGTGGAGCAACCTCCCTTACGTAGCCAGTGAGAAATTACTTCATTTACCAAGGATGCAAAACTCAGGCTTTGAATCACTGGGTGCTTGAACATTATTTTCAGCGTTTATAATGGAAATATTCTATTGAAATCATCGCTAAAAACATGGACTTACTCTCCCTGCTTTAACTTTGTGAGCAGTAACTTTTTTCTTGATTCAGCGCAGTCTCGTTTGAACTATCATTTTGGGTAAAAATAATGTTGTATTCGCCAGGAATTAAATTCCGTTTTAATCTGTAATTATTTTGTATTGTTTTAAAATAAATATTAATTTAAAATGTATGTAACCAAATTTTAAATTAATATTTCGCTTAAAAAATGTGAGAGTAGTGGGAGGAACATAACTTGATTTATCGATCATTGTATATTGAGATCGAAGTTCAAAGTATATTAGAGATCAAAGTTAGCCGGCCGGGTTAAAGTCTCCGTCTGCTGACCTGAAGTTCGCGGGTTCGAATGGGCCTGGGTGGTGTCACTAATATTTAGGCTACGGATGTATGTGGTTGTGAAACAAGGAAATTGCGAAAAAGGACCATATAGTCCTCAATTCGCTGGAAATAAAGACGACATTATGCATCGCGTATATTCTCATTTAAAACGTTTAACCACCAGATTCGTGACTGTGAATTTTAAAAGTATGGCCAGGGTAACGGAGATGATAAACGTACTACGGTGGGAATGACTTCGGTAAAGGAGGAAAATTCGCGGTTGAAAGGGATTTTTAAACCCTATGTTAGTGAAATAACCCTGCTTGAATAGATATTAAAAAGAGATTTAAAAAGCCTTGCTATTTGTCAAGAAAAGATCACAAGTACAAAATAGACCCTCTGAAACAGCTAACCAATTCGAAGAAATATTCTTTACCGCACCAGGGGGGATAGGATACTGGAACGGTCTACCTAACGTAGTGTATGAACCCTACCCGCGTAATTTTAAGTTCTTTATGAGAAAGTTAAATAAGATTTTGTTGTAGGGTCTTTTCATTTTGTATTTTTCACTATGTTTGGATTAACGTTCATATCGTATGGCTTGTTTATTTTTTATTTATTTATGTGTATCTACGTTGCCAACCGACCGAATGGTCGACGTGTAACTTTACTTAAAATAATATAAACAATAACAGCGATTTTTCGTTTGTTTCCTTTACCATTTTGTTAGGCTAATCTTATGCTGCTTGCTGGAGAAAATTAAGCTAAAGGAACTTGAAGCACATTGTAGCAGCTATGGCATGGAATAAAATCGATTTTCTTGCTTAGAAACTTGAGAATGGTAAATTTGTTGACCAATGTTCAATCACGTACAATGTAGAAATTTACATTGTAGGTATCGTTTAATCGAATTCATTAGAATATTTATTTGACTACTATTGAGCAATAAAATGCTGGTAACCAAGAATGTAGACGTGAGAGCGTCTTTATATCAGACCTAGTATTTTTACTTTAACTTTATAAGCAGTAGCTTTTTTCTTGATTCAGCAGTCTCTTTTAAACTGAAGGATTACGACGTTCACTTTCCCTGCTTTATCCATGAAACTGCTACCTGTGTTTAAAATGTAGCGGGTACGATTTGATTTGGTCGCCGATGGCAATTTTCGTCTCTTTGAAGAGCACCACTTTTCATCGAAGTATGTGCAAGATTGCGATTATTATGGAGAATAACCAGCTTTCTAAATGTCAATGAAAGTTCACTCACGGGCTTTTATGGTTCACTTTAATGGTCCGATACTTGTTCATCTTGACTCAAATGATCGCTCAACGGCCTAGACGATCCGGCAACACATTGAGTGGGCACGAAAGGACAAACACCGTCTGTGATACTCGGAAAAGAACTCTTTGCACTTCTTATATATACTACCATAATTACCTTAGAGGAAAATTTTCCAATAATCCCTGTGAGATATTTATAATAGAAAATCTTTTTTCACTCGTCTGGCTAAACATCATTGTAAGATTTACTGATCAATATTTTTTTTAGATTTTTACTGTTAATGTATGATGTTCAATTTATTATTTATGCTCACTGATCGTGGAAAAAAGTATAGCAGCAAAATCTAAAATCTTTCCTTTGAATTAATAACCTATATTGATTGGGGTTTATCAACGGTGCGCGCAGAGCGCATTTGTGTGAAATTATGGTATTTTTCTATTGTTTTTAAAGGCATTGCTCTACCAATATAATTAGGTGTTCTTAAACGACCTATAACTACATTTGAAATCATAAAATGACCTATAGGATCTTCTCTTTTGCAAATCAGTGGCTCTGTATCGCTGGAATACGTTTTTATAGAGCTCCCCATATATCTTTTTGCCACCCCAATTTCTCGGAAAATTTTCACGCTCCGTAACGTATTTTACGATGCCACCTGAGTATTTGACCGTGGTCTCAGGCATAAATTTTCAGGTAACGGTGTTGTGAGTGATACAAGCTTTTAAAATTCCAATTATTCCTGAAGCATCTCCTGGAGAAAAAAAAAACAACTCACGAATTTTGGATATAAATTCATCCTTATATTATTGGTTTTAAAACAAGTACATAGTGATCCTACACAAAGTTCATAGTAGATAGTGCATAGATTTTCAAAGAACAAAAAAAGTCTGTTAAATAGCCTATTAAAGTGAACTTTAAGGATCGAATGTCTCCAGCTCAGAAAATTATAAGAATGAGGGAACAGAAAAGGAGCAAGAGAGTGCTTATCATGGTGAGCTTGTGGAGGTACCTGCTTGAAGCAATAGCAAGAAAGCAAATGGTGAAGAATTAACGATTAATCACCGGCAAGGAGATGCTGAAAACTTGTGTTTGTGGGTAGGAATTTAGATAAAAGGGGGAAAGCGAAAAGCATGATTGGATCACGATTGGAATGGCAAGGAAGATGGACGTATGAGTGGGTACATATCACTAACGTTTTGTGTTGAATGCTTTACACGCCGGTGCAGTTTCACAATTTTATACTATAATATTTTAATCACGGAACACCAGGGTGCTGCTCTTTTTTAAAAATTGTAAGCTAAGAATATGAACCTCAAGATAAAATTAGCTGTGGGGGACTTGACCAAGTAGAACATTTTAACTACATATTTAGGCTGCACATTAAAGGAAAACGGATACAGCAGTAATGACATGAGGAAGAGAATTTCGATAGCAAAGGAGGCGTTCATGAATAGGAAGGAGCTTATGAGAGGATTTTCATGTGTTTTTCATTTCATTTCAAGTGTTTAGAGAAAGAAGTGAAGAAGAAATTTGTGAAGAGTCTGCTCTGGAGAGTCGAGCCGTAAAGGCGCGGAAACGTGTACACTGAGGAAGGAAGAGGAGAGAGGACTGGATGCGTTCGAGATGTGGGTGTGGAGGAGAGTGGGTAAGGTGAAGTGGACAGAGAGGAAGAGGAACGACGAAGTGCTGGACATGGTGGGTGAGGAGAGGCAACTTGATTAATGAGATACGGAAGAGACAGAAGGTACGGATGGAGGGAGTATTTATCAGGAAGGGGATGTTGAGAACTGTGTCAGATGGTAGAGTTTTGGGTAAACGAGGGAGAGAAAAAGAGAGAATATGATTTTTAGATAGAATGAAAGTGAGTAGGGCTTATTGTGGATTGAAGAGAAAAACATATAGAAAGAGGAGGCTGCCAGGATTCTTCTTAAGTTCTCCATGAAAATCTACCTTAGTCGATGGAGTACTATAATTAAATTCGAGTAATACTGACTAGTTTATTTCAGTTTATTGAAATTTCGACCTTGTGCGCGAATCTATGCATACGTACCGACTTACCGAAGGCTATATTCCCCCACCGGTTGTCAGCAGGGGCAACAATGACCCTTGCATGAGAGGGTGATTGACCGAAGCCCTTCTCCGTCGGCCGAGGACCTTTTAAGAGGTTTGACAAGCCAGTTTTTAAACGTTTTCAGCATGGGCGTGGGACATAAATCGCTTGCTCGATATTTACACCCGCGTTTGAAATAAGCCGCTAACGGTCTGCCAGCGCAATATCTCCAACCCCTTCCTTCCAATCTGCTTTTTTTCTCCTCTTTCAATTTTTTAGCTCCCTCCGGGCGTAATTTATGCGCCGGTAGTTATAAAAAAAAAGAAAGAGAAGAGTGGAAAAGACTTCGAAGGCTATGATTACGTATCTGGCTCCGTATACCGTTCCGGAATGGATGCACGCAATCCGACGTGAGAGAGAGAGTAGCGCATGATCGCGTTGATTTGCACCCAACGCCTCTCATAGGAGGGAAAGCGTGACCGATCTATCCGAAGAGAGTGGGCAAGGGTGGGCGGAGATCTTTGCCTAGTCGCGCCGTCATCCAGACTCAAATCCCTTGACCATCGTCAATCCATTTCCCGTTCCGCCTCTGAAGTGCTTCTCTTTCGCTGCCCTCTTTTTTAATCACGCAACAACTGCGGGCCTCTCCGAAGTCAATAAATCCAAAGCTGTTCTTACTTCATGGTCTACGATTTATTTCATGCTGTACAACATTTATCCAATCAAGGGAAATTTTACGTTTTAATACATTTAGGGTGTAGGTTCAGCGGGTAAATCAAGGGTAGAGGGCTTCGAAATATGGTGTTACATAAGAATGATTATGATAAAACGGATCGATCGAGTAATGAGGAAGTCCTAAGAAGTTTAGTAGGGTAGAATAAAATATAGAAAAGAATATTTTTATTGTGCTCTAGGTAAAACCTATGAGAGAAAAAAATAGAAAATACAGGAAATGTTCTACTCTTAATAAAAGGCATTTTGACAAAAATAAGGCATTATAGAGATTGTTGCTAGGCTAACAAGTAGTAGATGTTTATACAAAAAATGTAAAATATTCAATACCAATAACACAAAAATATAAGTTTTAACTTAGACAGTAATGAGCGCACACATACATATACCCATTTATGTAGAGAAAGCCGTATTTGGATGAAAAGATTTGAAATATATATTTTAAAGGGTAGGTAGGGTAGAGAAACCTCAAGAAAACCTTGACAAGAAGACGGAACAACCTTGTCGGCTATATCCTGAGACATGGTGGTCTGATGAAGACAGTCGTCGAGGGACAAGTGGATGTTAAGATCGGAAAAGAAGGACCTCGAATGAAATATATGGAGCAGGTAAAGAAGGATGTGAAAGAGAAGAAATACGTAGGTGTGACTAGATTAGCTGATAGGAGAATTGAGTGAAGAGCTTCGTCAAACCATTCTTAAGATTGCTCACTAGTGATGATGATGATGATGACGAATTTGTATTCCATTTACACTGAATATCATCATTTTTGACCAAATTATTACAAATTTTAGATCATAAAAAAGGTTAATTTGGAGTAATGGAGAATGTTACAACTTGGACGACCATAGCTTTGCCTCCCCTAGTTTTGATCCTTGGTACGACCTTGGTGGAAGATGCAACCTCTTGCATTCAACATAACGTAATGGCACCCTTCTCGGTAATATATTCCGGAGGTGGAATTGTCCCCCAAACGAAAGACCAAGGTTAAAGTATCTAGGACTGATCAAGAAAGACGTGGAAGAAGAGCTTCAGGGAGGTAAAAGAATTAGCTTGGGATATAGAAAAATAGAGGACTGCTACATACCAATCTAAGGATAGCAATACTATGTCTGAATTTAGAGTGAAGATTTAGCATATATTAAAGCGCAGATTTTATTTCGAGTAGATTATTACTGGGATTATGTCACATGGTCATATCTAAGTCAGGAAAACATGCCTGATCATCTCGCCAAATTTCTGTGATTTTCCTCAATTTGTTTCGTACACCCTTCATTTAGGGTATGGCATGGTATTTGGAGGAGGCGACCGACAGCTGAGGTCATTTGCACCATGAGGGTAGGGTATGGAAGGAAGGGTGGAGAGAAACCCGGGGAGCCTGCCTTTAACGAAAGGCGCCAAGGGGACCACGGCTTAGCGTCCCATCCGACGGACGGAGTGTTGCGCTTGAAACGTCCTCCACACAATATTCAAGCAGAGATTCGGAAATCTCTGAAAATTCTCTTCCACCGCCAGGATTCCTTCATTTAGCGGGGGACTTCATCTGCATTTCGGCAGAAAATACCATAGAAAATTATTTCGATTATATAACTTTAAATAACCGGATGAACTGATTAATTAACTAAATTATTTAGAAATAGCATAGAAAATATTTTCAATTAATTTAATCAAAATAATTTACCATGGTGCTCACTGTTTATAAAGGGCTGCATCTTTTATTTATATTATTATTGGAAATAAATAAAAGTGTTTCATTAGGAATGGTTGTTTTCTTAGTATCACTTTTTACCAATTATTTACATTTATTTTCAATTTACATATTTATATATTTCACTCAAGAGGGTTTTATTAATTCCTAAATTCCTCTTCTAACGTAAGCACTGCGTCTGATGAATTTGCTTTAATTTGCTCAAGACGCTTGTCATAGGGCAGAAAGAGTGAATGATGCGATTGGCTGGTTTATTTGCCGTACACCGTCACTCAGCCTAAATTCATTTCATATCATATTCATTCACCATCAGTTCCTGTTCCATCTCTGATGGGCTCCTCTATCCTCACCGTCGCCTGTTTAATTCATATCATAACTGTTGTTATCCCATGGTCAAGATAAACATCATTATCTTACCAGTAGAGTGTATATAAAATTTCCCCCTGAGAAATATCATGTTATTTAATCGATGAAAACTCTTTACCGAGCTTAAATGGAGCTAATTTTTAAAAAATCGTTAAGAAATAATATTCATTTCAAGCACTTTTTTATTTTGCTTATTCCTTCAGGTCTGCTTCCTTGCTTAATTTTTTTTGCCCTTCTGGCAACATATTTCTTGGTCTTCCTCAAAAGGATTTTACTTCAATTATTCCGTTCATCATATTTCTAAGTCTTATGACTTCGTCTAACATCAAGCGTTTCTCTAGCCTGTGGTGTTTCACAGTTCCCTTCTGTTTCCTAGTCTTCGATGCATCAAGTATAGAAATGAACGTTAAATAGACTGTGACAGCTTTTCTGTTTATATCTTAGCAACTACCTCTATTTAGGATCAAATGTGGTTCTTTTTGGGGGATTAATTATGGCTTTTAGCACCATCTATATATGCTACTGCACTTTTTGAAATTACTGAGATATCCTCTGAGCGCTTGTTGTAGGACAAAGAGGCGATGGGCTGCTCTCTCGGCCTAGCGTCATCATAGTCACATGACCACCATCATATTGCACCGTCTACCCCTGATTTACCTTTATTTTGCGAAAGGCGACGATTTATTTCACGCTGTGCAATAGGCCGGCCCTTATTTTTCAGAATTGCGAAAAGTTATGTTTTCCTGGTCTCAAAATGATCCAAATGAGGTTTTTATTCACGTATTAATCTTTGGTTACTTAAAAATAACGGCAACCCGTGCCCCAAGGGCCCTAAGTACTTAGGACCCTCAATTGAGTTTTTTGGGGCCGAAAAAGCGCATTTTCTATGTAAAACGTAAAAGTAAAGTTCTGTAGGTCCGATTTTCTGTTTGTTTTGACCTATCTCTAAGCTTTTAGGAGATATCGTCCGTCGTTATACAATCCCCCCCCCAGGGCGCCACCCCGCACCGCGGCACCGCTGAGGTACGTCCCGCACCACTTACTAGAGACTTCCCCTCAACCCCCTCCCCTCTGAGAAAATCATTGGTAGAAGTAATCGACAAAAGGTTTTATAGGTTTGACAAAATGTTTTCATAGGCGGTTGAGTTGAAAGAAGGTAGCTTAATTAACTGAAATTAAAAGAGAGAATGTTCGATATTGACTGTAGAGAAGTTAGAAAGGTGGAAGCATGAAATCGAAAAATGTTGCACTCGTCGTCTTCAAGGTTATATGGCCTTGACTCGAAAGTAAAATGCTTTTCGCTTAAAATATTTCTTTTTGCAATGCGGTGCGAGTGAAGGGTAGGTATCATGCTGGCCTGTGGCGACTTATTTATCCGAAATCCGAGAGCTAGTCTGTAGATTTGAATTCGGCTTTCGCAATTGCCCCGGTCGGCAAACCTCGGGGGTGATTTCCTCAATCCATCGGTGGCTTGAAAATCGTCTGTCAGTTGGCTACCGCTGTTGAATCTCATGGCGTGTTCCTCGCAGGGAGACGGTTCAAATAGGCAACACAGCCGTCCCCGTCGGCGACCATGCTACCTAAAACCTTTCGCTGTAGTGGCAACCTTACACAAATGAAAACAGGTGGCGTTGACCTGTCATTGAAATGATTTTATCGAAACCAGGGTCTTTTCCCGTTCCAATCTCTGGTATATTTTCAACGACTAGCAAACTGTGGCAAATCCATTCCTTTTTTTCATATTCCCAGCGATCCGTAAAAAAATAGCAAAATTATTATTTTATCTCTTGCCTGTGTATGTAGGAACTTGCGTAATTTTCGACATATAACGAGAAATTCTCATTAAATTTTCAAATTATTATTTTGTTTAGATAATTCATGACTATAGCGAAGATGATATACAAATGAAGCCATTCTGAAAACGCGGGCTTCAAACCCAATGGGAGATGCATAGCAATTTTACAGTTCTTGAAGGATACTTTGATTTGAAAAAATCTTTTCTTTTAAACTTAAAAAAAATAAAATTAAAAAACTTTTAAAAAATAAACAAGGAGGAATTTATTATAAAAAATTTGAATAAAGACTTATGCCTCCTATTTATTTTACAATTGCTATAACTGTTGAGACGTTTGTCTAGGTAGAGGATTCTTGGCCATGAATGCATTGCACTGAAAGAGCTTAAGAAAAGGAAGATTTGTAAATCTTATCAGACTGATCCGGATAATTCGAGACAAAGATATCATAAAACATCAGCTAGGTATATTTTGCTTTCAGTGGATTGTCACGACTGGATAAAATATTCTCTCTCCCTAATTATGCCACGTGATGCATGTATAATTTGGGCCTTATGTTATGCCCTACAGTACGTTACGGCTTATCCATTAATTTTTGGACTACCATAAGAAAATTTATGGCATATTCTTTCGAGGTGTCTGTCCGATAATTGAAGTAAATTTATACACTTTATCTGGTTAATTTCATGACACATGAATATTCGTGCTTTCATTCTGGAATCATTACTTCTATTTAGAGTATGCTTGTGATTCCTTGAAGTATGCATGGATTGGATCTTGCGAACTATTGATGTGCTAATTAGATGGCCAACAGGAGGTTATATGGACCGAGCCGGCCTGTTTCCCGTTAGAAAAAAGGAGATAAATTCTCGAGTCTTTTAATCTGCTAAATATTTTACGAGACATTTAAGCGCGTGAAATTTTAAACGGAAAAGCTATAAATGGTCACGGCGGTTTTTTTTAATGGTTTTCCACGATTCCCCGATACAAAGCGATTTTCTAAGCGTCCAAAAAATATTTCTCTCTTTTTTTTCCATCGTCCGTTTGAGAGCGTAAAACGAGCTGGTCTGTTCAATAAAGAACTGTAATCACTGAATCATCGCAACCACGTTTGAACGCTGAACGAGGTGTTTGCCAACATGAGGAAGTAATTGGCCTTAAACGACCGCAAACTCATGGCGGATGATTTCATGACTGCAACTGAGATTCTGTCTTTAGTTTATGGCTATCACATTCTGGGAATCCCGTTTTTTAGTTTATTTATTTGTGTAGTTAAGATATACTCAATATTAGGCCGCACAATGTGAATGCCATTTCTGGAGATGGAATCCATTCTGCTTGCACATATTTTAAGAAATAATAGACGTTGGATTCCGCTGTGAAAAGAATGTTGTAAACGCTTTCATTTGAACCTGGTGACGACTCGGTAATGTAAAATATTATAACACTTGGACAATTATTCCGCATCATAATTCTATTGCTCATTTCTCTTCGCTGTAAGCTTCCAAAGTTTTTTCATTGCACCCAGTAATACAATATAACATCTCTTATAGACATGTATATAATTTCTCCTTTGCAACATACCCGGTTATAAATTAATTGCTTTGGTTGTTACTCAAATGCACTCTACATTCAATTAAAAATTTTTATTTTGGCCCGAAAATTCCGTATAACAAATTTAATATTAATTCTTCTGAAAAACTTAAATTTAACTTAAAATTTCAGCTTAACCAATCAATATCAGCGTTGTTTGGTCTTATCTCTTTTTAAATAAAGAACTTCACAAAAGCTGATTATCGACTTTTGAGGCTTAGGCAAAGTTCATGAAGGCGCAAAGGCGTAAAAGATAAGAAATGTGTCCTTGACCATGGCTTTGATGGTGGAGAGGGAGGTCAGCATTCGTCCAAAAACAGAAAAGCTTCGTTAATGACCTCCGACAGCGAGTGTAAAACACTTCGTTGGAAATGAAGTCACTCCTCCTCCGGCTATGGAAACAGGAGGACCCATCAAGGGTATAAATTTCGTATGGTGATGAATTAAGGCTTGCTTCATGAAGCCACAACGCATTTATATCATTCACTAGTTTCCAATTTCCCTGGTATTTTAGTAAGGGCACATTAAGGAAGATTTTTTTCTGGAGGAATGTATGAACAAAAAATTGCTGTCTTTATTAGGATCTTTCTTCAATTGGCGACAAGAATACTATCATTGTCTTAAATTTGCTTTGATATACCATCGCATTTTAAACTATAGATTTTCATAAAAACTACAGTTGTTTTCTAAATACTCATGATGGTGGACGTAATTGAAAAATAATATTTTACTCTGATGGGATATCGTGAACTAGGATAGATTGTTGCATAGGAAAAGCGCGCGTAACATTTTGACCTTTATTGTCCTCTTTTTCCCTGTCGTTGATCGCTGTGTTTAACCGGAAGTGAGAAAGAAGCGAATGACGGATCGGATGTTGACGAGGTGAGGCTGAGTGACGTCCAACATTTTGACCCTCAAGTCATGCGGATCGATGGGTAAACTTTCTTTTGCCGGACCTGGTGTAATTGACCGCTAGAATGGTTGAAGTTTAAAAACTTCGTCTATATGCTAGAGTTTTTTCATTGCTCATTCAATCGCTGGTGACTCTAATTTATTAACGCTACTTAATTGAAGGACTGAATGCAAGAACCAGATAGTATATTTCTATAATCACATGAAGTCCCTCCTCCCCTTTACTAGCAGAAATTGTTTCATTAAAAATTAATTCCAAGTATCGTCACCTTAAATGTAAAACCTTGTAAATCAAACAATCAAATTATACGGCATGAACAAAAAGCTGTTTATTATTCTTGTCATACAATATTTAAATAACTGTTTTGGTTTTTAAATATTCAATTTGAAATAGAAATTTTCAGCCGTGTTATACGAAATACATAAGGTTTTACGTTTACGTATAAGGTTTTACAACTAATGGCATAAAAATCTTATGAAAATTTTTATATACAATGTTTTACATTTAAGGTGACGTTACGTTCAGGAGATTTTGTTGAAACTCGCGTTTTTTTTTAGAAAAAATTTTCTCAAAACTTGACCTTTGGTTACAACCTGGTTACCCAGGTTATTAGGTTAAAAGTGTTGATCATGTGCGTGCTCAGACGTTCACTTGTTTTGTGAGCTATCATAGTGCTTTGCAGTGACTACTTTTTGATCCAACTATGCGTTTTAAGACAACTGTTTTTCCCCAACGATGAAATAATTTGTCTTTTATTTGCCGTTAATTGAATTCCAGAGTATCGAATGGTTTTCCTAGTTTCCAAGTTTTTTTAAAATTTAGAATGGCGAAAAAGTGTGCAAGCTTTTCAAAGACTAAGGTCTAAGGCTAACAATAAGACAAAGACCTACGGAAAAAATTAATATACCGGAAAGAAAACTCATCCATTATTTTCTCGAACGGAAACAAAGCCATTTTTTTGCAAGCCTGACGAAAATTTTTCAACTGCAGTGCACAAGCAAACTTTATCAATCGTATCATTTTTTTCGATTTTTTAACTAATAGTTTAATTTATTAATTAATTTTGTTTCCGAATTTTTGCGTTTTATGTTGAAAAAGGTATAGAAACGCAAGAAAAATTCATTTTATGTGCTCCATTTTTCCATTGTCATTCGGGCAATGTCATCGTCACGTATATTTAAAAAATAATTAATTATAGGTATGCCATTTTCCACCAGCAATATCAAGTCTACTGAATAAGACCGCTTTGATTGATTTCAAATATAAGCCTATATTATTTGCGGCATTCGTCCCGATAGCAAATGATCCGAGAATACGGAGAAAATATATTACACATCCTCTATGAAACCTAAAAATGGGCGATATTCAGGTCTTTAAGTGTCTCTAGCTTCAATAAATCCTACTTGGGAATGGTAATAATAGGTATTAATCTTTGGTATATTGTCTCGAGGTACCTTTTGGTGGGCCTTTTTATTACTTGATTTAACTTCACTGTACGCCGGACTTGGATGGATTTTAAATCCTCCGCAGGGAGCCGCTAGTGGAAGTAAAGCACCTGCACCAAAGTTTCCAGGGCGAGTCTAACCTCCTGTTGCAGCATATTTTATAGCCGACTTCTCAAGCCGCGAGATTTGTTTGTAGTGCGGTGAAATTACTGTCGGAAGAGTTTTTTTATCGGTCTGTCTATCGCGCTGTAAAACACTTTTATTGGCCCGCCATCAATGTGTTACATTTTCACCCGAACTGGGTGCACATATTGTTCAACCGGTGGGAATGGGTGCTGTACTGGTGCGTGTGTTTATTGTCCGCGGCTGGTGTTGATATGAAGTTGCCATAATGTGCTTTTTTTAAATTTCCTTCTCGAGTTATTTATCTTTTGAATCGATGCAGAAAAAAGTTCATTCACACATCTGCATCTACATGCTACTCCGCAAGCCGCCACAAAGCAGGGATGGTAATTGAAACTAAATGAAAGTAAAAACAAGTGAAATTTTAATAGTTTCGCTGTCGGGAGCGAAATGTTAAAGCAAAACGAAAAAGAATAAAACCCAGGAGCTTAACTCAGGGTCGAAACGGAATCGGAGTCAAAGCTACTTCGGGTCTTAACTAAACTAAACCTCAGGGACGAAACGAAACACAAATAACACAGGCCAACAAGAAAATTTTGTTTGAAATTTTTTTTTATTTTAATAGCTGATCTTTATAGATTTTTATGTGCCGAATACAAACCTGGCCTTATTTTTTTGTATCACCCATAGTTTCCAAGCAATATGTATTTAATATTTACCCTAATACCTCTATACGGTATACAGGGAAATAAATGAAACACTGTGTTACATCATAAAATTGTTAGTATTTACTGTTCACTACATCGTGATAATACAGGGTTTCACTTTTCAACTGGAATTGGTATACATTTTCTTTCCCTGTTTTCCTTGAAGCTTCTTGTGCAGCCTTTTCTGCGATGAATCGCTTGCTGAACTTCTCGGTGAAGTCCCAACAGTAATACCCTATTATCTTCGTTCATTAGACCTACTTTTTCAATTTTTTTAACTATAAAAAAGCTGTTAAATTCTAAAAATATTGCTTGATTTCATAAATTTAACTGTAAAAATGTGAATAAATGGTGGGTGATACAACTTTAAAACCATCATATTTGGATTCAGCAACTTTAAAAACATAAGAATAAGGTATTTTCAGTATAAAAAAGCTTTTTCATTGTTGGCCTGCGTAATGTTTCGCACCGCAGGGACCACGTGCTTCACCTTCCAACAGTTTAGTTCCACACCAAGTACGAAGTATGGTTGAATGAAGTAGAGGTACGGCCTACCGCGTCTAGATGCATGGGGCACTTTTCCGCTCAAATTGCGCAAAGCAGTATTCAGTCGCATTATGACGAAGCTAAATGCTGTAACCTCTCTTCATTCTGTCATGAAATGGGTCGAAATTATTCCCTCTTTTCCCCCTTCATTCAACTATTTGGATCGGAACTTACCTGTGAGCAGCGGGGTTTCGAGTAATTTAGTTTCGTTTCCGGGATTTAAGTTTCGTCCCGGGTAGAAACTAAACTCCTTGGTGACTTTAATTTCGTGCGGGAACGAAATTAAATCTAGGCCTCGTATTTTTGTTTCCCTGCGGGTCGAAACGAAACATTTTCGTTTAGTTTCACTTTCCGTCCCTACTCAAAATGCTTGTGACGGGGAGTGCTAGAGCACCAGCCATTTACACATAAAAAGAAAATGGTCAAAAGAAATTACGCCTAGCGCTTGTTAAAGTCCTTTATCGTACGGGGGAATAACGACTTCCCGTAAATATCCGTTCGTCAAAATATATCTCTTACTTTACCGTTTCTATCGCACCTGAAAATATAGTGGGGCTACAAAATGATGTTCCCGTGTAACTCCTAAATATATCTATTCTCAATTGTTCAAGCGATCTAAGCCTAGAGCGAAGTCTCAGTCTCATTCGGTTCCCGGCCTAATTCGCTTAACATCTGTGTAACGCTTTCTGAACACCCTTAACAGTTTTTCACGAATCGCGCTGCTTTCCTTAGTATTTTATAAAGTTCACGTATTAATTTTTTATGCACCGTATCCGATACGCTCGCTGCATATTCAAGGTGTGCACGGACGAATGCGAAATAGCACATCTCATTTACTTTTTCACCCGAATATTTTCCCACAACACGCTTGGAGAATCCTAGCTTCTCCAGGGAACTCTCTGTCACTAATATTTGTAACGTGTGTTCCCCTGGATTGGTTCGAAGTCACCGTAACTTCCAGATACTTCACTTAATCTTTCGCCTTTATCTTTACACCATCCACATCATACACTGGGGATGCTCATAGTATTGCAATCCTAACATTTGTATACTTCAGACATCCATTTCTCCTTTTCACAAGCTAGTTACTTCAGTTGCCTAATATTCTTTTTTCTCGTGCTACTCTCCATCTGCCCCAAATACTCATCTCTTGGTATATTTCTTGAGGGACTTTTGTTTTAATTTTGCCACTTTTTATATTACTTACGTGATTGCTTATGACAATTAACGTCTTATGACAGCAGATCTTGTCGTTCTATCGGTTCATTTCCTGGCATATGGTTGTCTTCCACACAGTTGCCTTTCTTCCACTTTTCCTCGGTAAACTTCATCGTTTCTCGTTCACCGAGTCCATTGTTTGATCTTCAGCATCTGCAACAAGCACCAGGCCTCTACATCTACATGTTACCTTATAGAGCCACCTATAGAGGTGTTTGGCAGGGGGTGAACTATTACCAACATGCACCAGAGAAATAGAATTTACTTACACTGACATGCACTACGCGTCATATACGCCACATATTACATAAACAATAATATCCTGCTCAGAAAGCCAATTTGCCTATGAAGCGAGGGCATGAGAACCTTGCTGTTGGAAATGCTGGGAAAATTAATAAACATGCATTAAAGAATATTTAAGTTAGTATGCTGCACTACCAATCAACTAACCTATTTTTAAGTCTTAACACTGCTGTCTTATCGATCGATCGCGGAATACGTCTTTCTTAATCTGTCTATCCTACTGCCTATATCTATTATATTATTTTTATAATCTGATCAACGGTAGTGTGTAGGCGATCGATATCTCGGAGCATCCATTCCTTACTGATCAAGTTTTGCCATTGATCCGTGTATCTGATCCGCACACTAATATTTTCACTGCTGCCTTCTGCGTACTGCGTCCTCGTCTATGTCTGTACTCTCTTGGCGCAGAGTGGCGGCTTTTTTGTTAATAAAAGCCGTCTTCGCCTGAGCAGACGAAGTCACCAAATCGAACGTCCGCGATAAGTTGAAGGTCCATTAAGTAGGCATTGATTTATTAGTCGATTTTTTTAGTCAAGGAAAAACAAGGAAACAGCTCAGCAGAGTGGAAAATTCGAGACTTCTAGTTAGTTTTTTTCTGTTTAGGGAGCGTGAGTGACTGCGCTGGCTGATTTTGCGATAAAGGAGCCGCATGAGATCGTACTTAACTATGAAAGTGTGCAATAGAACCGAGATGCTGAATTAAACTCTCTTTGGTATTCATTCTAGTAATAAATATTTCTTATTTTCATAAATACTTGCTATAATATGAGCGTATAAATTAATTTAACGAGTTTGAGGTTGAAATATTTTTTCTCCGGTGCTCAAATAAGGTTGAGACACTATATAAAATACTTAATCTGTCATCGTTGTGCAATTTCAATTTCTATTAGATTCTCTAATTTAATGAATAGATAGTGAATTAGGACAAATTTCGTCTGCTTAGGGACATATTCTCTCGAACTCTGCAGAGAAATCGCCGCTATGTAAACAGCATGAGCTCCTGCATGCATTGCTCGGCTGAAGATTATCTTGTAACGCGCATACTTTTAGGCAGAGTTACTTTGGGAAAGGTTTCTACTAGATTATCAAATTTTCAATCGGCTAATGTCAAGCTGAATGATGGTTTATTGGTTGGTTCATAATGGTTGGACATTTATTTCAGTACTTAAAAAATGTTTCCCCTTTTTTTATGCCATTAAAATTCCTAAAAGCCGACACGCTGGCGTAAGCATATTTTTCAGAATGTGTTCATAATAGGTTCTGCCATACGTCTCACTATAACCAAAGCATAGGCTACTATTATGCCTCCCCAGACATCATAGGCCATTTGCACCTCAGGTGTAGATGGTTAAGAACTCAAGTGTCGAGTAGAGAGACATCTAACGGTAGTTCTCCAACTAGGGTAACGGCGAGGGGCTGTATACCTATGAATTTCAATCAAATCTACAAACCAGGGTTAGCAATTTCAGTAGACGTTTCCAATTCAGTAATTGTTAGTCATAAAATTGTTTCTATATAGCGCATTGTAATTGTTATGAATACACTATCATATGTTAAATAATTTACATCAAAATTGCATTTTAATCGTATATTGTAGATATTCAGGCAAAATTTTAAGAAAAATTATGTAAGTTATTAGTTAATCTTCTTATTTTAGTTTTATTTCGTTCAATGAACTTCCAATTTGGACGGAGTAGAATCGGAAAATGCGAAGATTTATTTATCAGTTGATTTGTGTAGGCATACAGTTATGCCTCACCTCTTAAATTTTTCCCATGACAAGGATATAACGTTTTCATTGATGCAATCGATCATTTAATCGAATGATAGTTTTTATGGCATCCAGTAATACACTTGATTTTTAAAGAAAACGCAAGTGCTACCGTGGCTGGAGGCTAAATAATCAATACTACTTGAAAAGAAGCGTGCAAAATGTATGTTGTTAAATTATGACTCGTGGGTCGTCATAATTATATTTTTACTTTGTCTTTTAAAAATCTCAAACAGTAAAATATTCATGTGATGACAAATATTTGAAGAACGCGTTTCATGAGAATTTTAAAAGCTTTTTCAACCAATATATTTTTATAGCTTTCTTCTGCCGCGAAAGAGACGTCTTTAGATCTTATTTGTATTCGTTTTTGCGTAAAAACCAACCTTTAACACCGAAGTCTTTACGAATACCCGTAGTATGCAATAAAATTTTTCCATAAAAGCATCGTAAGCTATCGGTTTTAAAACAGGAGCCACAACTCAATTCCTGGATATTCTGGGATATTTTCCCATAGGTTTTCCGAGGATTCGGACCTTGCTCAGAGGAAAAAGGTCGTTAAAACGTACTGAAATGGTCGTTGGTGTTAATTTCTCGGGCCCCACATGTGGTAGTCGTCGAGAATTCCTGTCTGTGACTCTCATTAGCAGAGTTAGCACCCGAATAATGGACAAGGGTCATTAATACAGACAAGACGTTCATTTCAACTAAGTTTAAAAGGAAAACATCGCTACCAATCTCCTATCGTCGTAATTAAACTTCCTCATGTAACCTTTGACACCGTTAGTAGCTTAACGGTTCTTCCTTTAGACATTGGTGTAATAAAACGTTCACGGTAGTGGGCCTGCTTACTGGCCACTATCACCTAATGAGACATCTGTACCTCCCGGGAGTAATAGACTTGGATAAATGTGAATGGTGTGGGATGGGAGAAGGAACGACTACCCTCTAATATGCGAGTCCCCCGCATATCATGAGGACTCGATATAGGCACTTGTACTCGTGGGCGTACCCAGCGAGGGGCAGGAGGGGGGCAGCTTCCCCCCCTCACCCCCCCTAGAAGCAAAAATTGCAAGTCTTTGAAGAAAATCAGGACTGGATTGTAACGAAAGTTTGCAGCAAATTTTCTTTGCACCCACGAAAAATATAGGTATGGTATGGTATTTGGAGGAGGCGACCGACAGCTGAGGTCATTTGCGCCATGAGGGAAGGGTGTGGAAGGAAAAGTGGAGAGAAACCCGGCGTCGGCATTAGCCTGCTCATAACGAAAGGCGCCAAGGGGACCATGGCTTAACGTCCCATCCGACGGGCTGAGCGTTGCGCTTGAAGTGTCCTCCACACAACATTCAAGCAGGGATCGGGCAGTCTCTGAAAATTCTCTGCCACCGCCGGGATTTGAACCCGAGCCCGCCGGGTGGGAAGCCAACACTCTAGCCACCACACCAACCCGATCCCCCGCGAAAAATAATATTAGTGTAAGACATGTGACTAAAATAATTTTTTTATCGAACAAAATAATTTTAAAAACTATTAGAGCGCAGTTATAATTTTTAGAATTTTCATTCACCTTTTCCATACTAAAAAGTTACAACTTGAACTTTCCCTTGCGTAAGTCTTAAGCTAATTAATTATTACAATTAGTAGTATTTCCAATTCAGCTGATGGATTTTCTTTTGCAACGCTGCGTAAGAGATGAAAATGTTCCCCTGTATTTCATTTTTACACTTTCTGACTCGTTTTAATTATCTTAATGATACTTAAGCGAAATATTTATAATTTTTTTTTATTCTTTTGTTCTGAATTTCTTATTTATACCTCCATTTCAGCAAATAGACTTGCTATTGCAACCCTTCGAAGGAGATTAAATGTTCCCTTATATTTCTTTCATAATCACTTAGGATTTGCCTTGTTGCGTTTAAAAAATATTGGCTGGAAATTATTCTTAATTCAATGTCTGTTTGCACAGAACCAATGGGAATGGAGTGAAATGGATTTTAAAACATTATTTTCTTTACTCGCAGACGCTCGTTAAACTCTCTTCTTTCGATTCAGCAGTATCTACGCGGGGGTAGTGATGGATAAAAAAATCGTAAATCGACTTTTAAATACAAAAGATTAAGGAAATCGAGATGGAGCCTTGATCTTCGAATTTCGATGAAAACTCGAAGATTTTTCTAGTCCAATCTTGACCATTAAGTTTCATTACAGCAGGGTCACTACCGGCCTATGATAACATCATCCGTCCCATGCGCAAAATTTTTCTCTAAGGCCGGAAAAATTGATCGATCACCAAAAAAGCGTCGCATTAAGATCTGTCTAAAAGAATTTATTGAAGCCGAAAGGTTCCAACTGGTGATTCCAAAACTTTAATATGCGTGCTTTTGTTAAAGTGCAAACTATTCAATCATATAGTGTAAGTGCCTAGATTTTTGGAAATTTTTCTGCATCTGAAATGCGTATTTTGAGTGTTTTTCGAATGTATGATAATGAATACATTATTTTGTACAAACTGCATTTTTTTTTAATAATACCTTAAACTTTTTCGATCAAGCGATCTTTCGGTTGAAAATTTCGATTTTTGTTACAATAAGTGGAGATTTTCATTTCGATTAAAAATCGATTGCTTGCAAAATCGATTTTGACTGACATCTTTCCATCACTACGCGGGGGTTAGTATGCGGACAGATGTTTCAATGGTCGGGAGACTCGAGATGTACATTTGCCTCTTTAGAAAAATACGGTCTGGGGGATAGTGGGGAGATGCGAGAAGGTATTCGCCGTGTGGCGGTGATGGTGTCCGTCATGCCTTCCGCTGTGTTTTAGAACACTTCCCGTCTCCAATCCAGGCATCTGGAATGGGAGGCGCGAATTTCAACTGCCACGCGTCCGTTATCCTACCCCTTCCATGCCCGCGTATCTACTATTTCTCCTTCTTTTATCGCGTTCCTTTCACCTGTCCCGACGAAATTCGCTCTGATTTAATTCGTTACCACTCCATGCCTCCAAATCATTCCAGCCGACTAAACCGTCAGCTGTCGCATCACGCTGAAAATGTTCATTCATTTCGTTCGGAAGTAGCTCCGCTTTCCAAGCTCCTATAGTTTCACTAGAAACTTATTTCTGTTCTCATCAAACGTACCATGGTGCGTCGTATAATTATAACTATTTTTATCCTTTCGATAATTCTTCCTTTGGCCATAAATAAAGGTCTCTCCACTGTTTTATAATTGACCGCACCAGGCCTTAACCAAAAATTTATTCGTATTCTAATTCAACGTACCTTGATGCATTCTTTAATTACAATTATCTTTATCCTTCCAGCTTTTTCTTCTTTGACAACGAATACTTTCTTTATGATATACTAATATTTTGCATATAATACTTTGACAATGAGTAGGTACTCTCTTTGACAATAAATAAACTTTCTTTGGCCTTCAATAAAGGCACCGATGTTTTACTAGCACTCTCTTTGTTTCTCGTTTTTTAACTCTAGTGCAGCGGAGGAATCATCCTTGACAACGCGGTTTATTTATTTTTAGGACGGTGAGATCAACAAACAGAGGATTGAGGATATTGAGTTTGGGAACGAAATAAGAGTTACTGTGTATAACTTTTGACGGAAATAAATGTGTTTTAAGTGTTCCGGAAATACGAATAGTTGTTTTTGAACCCTCGCACGTAACACTAGGTTATTGATGATGTGGCGATCTTACTCGGTGGATAATCACGGCCCCGAATCATTCCAGCTGACCGTCAGCCATCGCATCGCGCTGATAATTTTCATTCATTTCGTCCGAGGATAGCTTCGCTTTCCAGACTCATATAAATTAACCAAAAACGTACGCCTATTCTACTTCAACATACCTTGATGCATCGTTTAGTTATGTATTAAGCATTGTATTCATCCTACCAATTATTCTTCCTTTGATCTTAGATAAAGGCGCTTATGTAATACTAGCACTACATTTTTTCTCGTTTTTTTACTTACTATTGGTAACATCACGATTTTACTTGGTAGACAATTCGTTTAAAGCACTCTCTGAACTTATCGATGAATACCTTGCTGGTTTAAGTTTTGTTTTGCAATGTCCTTTATTTTTATTGAAACTTCGTGCGAATCAGAAATGTTGAATTATTTCCTCACAAATACCCTTAATTAACATGAGAAAAAGTATGGAAATTAATTATCGATGAGGAAATTGACCCGGTAGCGTGAAATTAGGTTGTTAGCTATAGAAATTCACATAGTTCAGATTATAAAATAATCCTTCAGACAATCTGCACCTCACCAAATAACTTTTATTTTTTATGAGATGCATAAACAATCTTTTTGCTGCAGAAATAAGTGGAATTTTGGATGAAATTAGAAATAAAATTGGTAAAAAGATATTTACTCAACCCTTCTTCAATTATTCTTAGGCCAAGATATCAACCGTAAATTGTTCATCTTTAGGTATTTCCTCGGGGTCTTATTTGATTGAGCTTCCAATTAGAAAAATGGAAAAAAATGTACTGGGAAAAACAGTTTTAAATGCATTTTGTTGATATCAGTATTTTTCAGATATCACAATTTTTACGGATGAACTTTCTATTGAATGAAATAGCCCTGATTCGGAAATAATTTTAAAATTATCACTGCGTCTTTTTCTGGCTGCGCTCCTGCCTTATTAACGATACACGAGTTTTCTAGAACTGCTCCGCTAATTTTTTGATGTCTTACTAGTTATTTTTTTTTTTTTTTTTTTTTTTTTAGTTTTCACGGGCTGATTCATTAAATTTTTTACTCGTAAGTTAGTACGTTGCCATCAAATAATATAGGATTTAAAAAGTACCCGTGCCCTGAAGAATTAGCCAGCGAAACTTCAGCATTTATATACCCATTGACCTCGTGTGAATCCCGAGCTTCATTATTACGATCCAAGAGAAAAGTGTAAAATCCTTTATGTTTTAAATGGTTACGAAATCATTGTGATCAACAAAGTAACTGAAAAACAAGTATCATCCACCTTTAGTTTTTAATGAATAGCGGCAGAATTTTTTGAGGTGAAGGTATTATTCATTTTTCCGTTCATGAGTTTCACTCGCTAAAATGAAGTAGAAAAACACATATTATCCGTATCACTACTCATGATAACAGAGTGATTAGAAATATTGCATGTCACTATATTTACACATCTGTAAATTGCTTACCACTTCCTCTTTTCTCTTCCACATGGAACCATTAACTCTCGGTCATTGACTCTGGAATTTCCATGAAAGGCGGACAATAGGTTGATCTTTCACGGACACATGTTTGAGAATAAAATTCCCCGTCCGTTGCGGCAGCGGCTGAAGTTTTGGACGTCGGGAGATGCCTTTGCCGTGGCCGACGGCCGGTTGGCCTGCGCGGCGCGCTCCTCCTTTGCGTTGGTGGTTTGGAGGACGGCAGGTGCGAATTTTAACGACTTGTCAACAGGCTGAGCAGCGGTAACCTCAAGTCAAACACGCTCCCAACTGCATTCATCCTCTCTTGCCGCTGCCCACATAGTTCGTCTGAAAAATTCCTCCCTCGAAATCGTTCGCTCCCTTAACGTTAGCAGGGCCTGATCATCGGTGTCCAGGCGCATTTTAATCAAATCTATTGCTTCCTACCATTTTGGTTCTTCGGCTTTGTTCATGTTTTTTACTCTAGGAACTTTAACCCGGTGTTATGTAGTCAACTTTTTGCGGATAGATGTCGTGGAACAACATATTTAATGATCAACGAAGATATCGTATTTCCCACAAAATTAATTGTAACAACGTATTTAACGTGTTGTAAGTATTACAAAATCATCATCGGTTACTAGAACCTGATGGTGATTGTATAACTTGTACAAAACTATAATGTTATCTTTAAAATTGTGTAAATTGTAAAATTGCGAAACAGGTACTAATACCTGATTATGATAGTTTAGCGAATAGAAACACGTGCAATACGCTGTTATGATAAAAATTGTAGGCAATGCGATATCTTCGTTGATCATTATTTCGGTGCTATGTATTTAAATAAGTAGGCATGTTGATAACTTTCTCAATTCAGCTCACTTTCTTTGGTCCAACTTCGACCGCTTTCAACACTCCCGCATCAATTGCAAGAGGAAATTCAAATGGGCGTGGAATGGAAAAAGTTATCAATATATCTTATTATAATCTCGCAGTAATTTAATTCCTCATAGTATAAATATTGCATGTAAAGAGACACACAAAACTCATGAAGAAAATATAGTATCCAAAGATGTAAATTGAGTATACAAATAAGGGAAAGGAAAAATAATAAAACACTTCACTATATCCCTCCATCACTCCTCGTAAGTTGGCGAAAGCTCCTATTCAAAAGAATAAGAGTAAAAACTCATCCTCTACAGTTTCAACCAACCGACCATGAGCTTATTCCATAGAGTCAGCTCGCTATCAGTTGAAGATGTGCTATCATGTGATTAAAACCTTGTTAAATCTATTCAATTCTTAAACCTTGCTTTACAAAATCGATTCAGGATCCTTATTTAGGATCTTGCTGAATCCTCCTGAATTGCTGAATTTCAAATACCCATGCCATCAAACATTAAATCTGTAACGTATGTAAGCATTTCCTCCTTGGCTATTATATTTTATTGGGAGAACTTTAATCAGCAGGAATTTTTATTTGGTAGAGGTTGACTTTCTTTGGACATTTCATAAAAGGCCTTTTAAAATTCCTGCTAAAAATAAATGCCTATACCTATTTTGCCGTGGATATTAAATTTTGTGTTATCCGGCAGATAATTCAATAAGGCAAGCCTCACGCTCAACGCAGTATTTGCAAGAACCTTAATCTAGAGAGAAATTTATGCGTGGGATGAATATTGGTAATATATTACTATATATTTTTCATGCTTGGGATGGAGAAGTTTTCCTCTACCCGTGCATGTTATATACACGGAAATATATGGAATTGCCATGTATGTTTTCGCAAAATATATGTCATGCATGTGAAATATATACTAAGAATATTTTGTAGAAAAGCTAAGAAATTTCCTTCCAAACATTAAATATGGAATTCTACAAAGTAAAGGCCTCAACAATTCAGTGCATGAAATATATACTTTTGACTTATATTTTTACCAATAGAATATCCACCCGTATAACATCTGGGGCGGTGAGAATTCAAGGGGTACAAGTGATTATTTTCTAACAGGAGCTAGGAACAGAAATTAGGTAAATAAAACAAACGAGATTAACTAGATAGTTAGTGGTGCATTTAATTTTCCACTAGATATCAGCTTAGGACACTCACTAAGAGACTCAGTTTTTAGCCAAGTTATTGTGTATTTCTTCTATTTGTATCTGTACCTAACTCTGTTCAGAAAAGAATCACTTGTATCCCTTGGTTTCCCACCCCCTTGAATGCAATTTGACGTGTAGTTTTATCAATACTTTCCAATATACAGACAGTCCTATTGATCATGTTTTACTTTTGATATCCCACGTTTTGAGTTAACCACCGCGTTTTAGATGTTTCGGAGTAATATGTGCCAAATGGTATTGGTAACTTATTTTTTTATTTTGGGTAGCCAGCAGTTGCCCATCAATGGGTCGGTTGAAATCAAGGCCTACTCTCCGCCTGTGGCCACCTGCATATAACCATCCTATCCTGCCTCTCCCTCACCCGTCCCTCCCCTCCCCCTATCATTCTCCTCCTCCGTCTATCTCTGTGATATCCAGCTCCGTGACCACGCCCCCCTCTCCCCCCATCGCCTCCTTGCCTGTTCATCAGTTTCGTAATCGCTGGAGCGGAAAAATGCTCAGCATTCCTTCGGGACGCTACCAGTGCTGCGCTTTAACCGCTTTGATAGTCCACAACGCGCCTGAGAATATTTCTGAATAGTGACGGAGAGGACCTTTATAAGTATAAGTTTTCCTGGATATCGCACAATTACTAATACCACTTTTTTTACAGAGCGCGACCCGGGTTTCAATGAATTATCATCGCCATCAGGTGCAAAATTATTTTTTGATTGTCTTATTATTGTTACCTAGTTACTTGATGAATTTAATATTCATCAAGTAACTAGGTATTAGTAATTGTGTGATATCCAAGAAACTTTAAATTCATCAAGTAACTAGGTAAGAGTAATAAAATAAACGGACGCCAGAATAGGGGAAAAAGATGGGTAGACATATTCGTTTATAAGAGTACTGCCCTGACTTTCAATAATTTTTAAAATTTCTAACTCCTCCCTTGAGTCCAATTCACGGCGGTCATTGGCGGCGGTCGGACTCTAGGGAGCAGTTAGAAATTTTAAAAATCATTGAAAGTCAGGACAGTGCTCTTGTAAACGAATATCTCTACTCATCTTTTCCCCTATTGTGGTGTCCCTTTTAAAATTCATCGAGTAACTAGGTAACAATAATAAGATAAACAAATCATAATTTGCGCCTGAAGATGATGATAATTCATTGAAACCCAGGTCGCACTCTGTAAAAAAGAAATGATATAAGTAATTGTGTGATATCCAGGAAAACTAATAATGGTATACCACAAAGTTAATCAAGAGTTAGTGAACTTTATTTATAAGTATATTTTCTGTGGAAATTTAGCCGTTGCTTTACTTCTTAATGCCTATTTTTTTACATTAGTGACAAATATTTTGGCATGGGTATTCACTGACCTTTGAATATGTTTAAAGCGGTCAATTTTGATCATTTTGAGCAAACACGTGCCGATGGTGTCCGTCAATGAGTACAATAGGGTGGTTTCCTATTATTTTTTTATTGCCTAAATCGAAAGATTATTACTCCTGGAATACGTATTTCACGCTTTTAGATTTTTAAATGACGATATATCTATTTTTCGCGATTAAATGAAAAGTGGAAACTTTCAAGCGTGAAAACGCGATGGCTAAGTATGAATGCTGGGAAAACTCCGTGTGACGTCGTTCTAGTTCCCGCTCTCGCAAGTGAGGTGACCTTGGAAGAAGAAGAGTACATGCACGTACCAAGTCTCACCTAGCATTTACGTAATCATTCTATTTAATGTTTTTCGGAAAAACTAATTCCTATACCTACCCGTTCAGCAAAATAACTCTCTTTATTAATAGTATTAGTGGTACCCAGAAATCGGTCCTTCTCTGCTAATACCCGTCACCAAACGGAATCGAACATTCAATCGGGACCGTCTCGGAATAGGCACTTGTGTAATGTTGCCTTCCGACGAATATATCTCATCGTATGACTCGTCAATGGTATATTAATCCTTAAAAACTGTGTTCATCCTGATATTTTTAGATATGAAATCAACTCTTGCAAAAATTCGTCTCCATCGCAAGTTTTATCCTAAAATTTTCTCTCATGTGAACATTTTTTTTTTTGGGATGCAGCAAAATGTTGACAATAGTCTTCTGTGCATGCCTTAAGAATTTCTCTGTGGTAAAGTGGGTTTTGAACGAGTTATACGTCGCAAGTGGAGGCAAAATACAACCGCTCGTGAGGCAGTCACGCGTTCATTTAATAACTCACGATATTTGAATTCTTCATCGATTTTACGTGATAAGAATCGCAAGGATTTAGCAACGTGTACCTACAGGCAGAAATTCCACGAAGAGAATTCGTGCTTCGTATCATCAAGGATTAAGAATCGGTTGGAGAACTTGTCCTGGACTAGATTCAGTATTTCGCGCAAAAAACTTCTCTAACCAATTTTTCAATCTTGATTTCACGGATCACCCGTGCTGCGCGAACTCAAGTGCCTTCGAAATTGCACAAATTCGTGATGGCCATATCTTATAACAACAGAAGAGTATGAGAAACTCCAAAAATGTTGTTCTCTCTTGTATGGCATTGTATTTACATGGCCTTGTGTGTACATCAATGCTAGTCGAAGAGAAAATGGAAGATATTCCTTCGCTAAAGCTGCACATGCTATAAAATATTTTAAGGAAGTTACTTATGCTGGCCCCGACTATCAATAATATGATGCACTTGTATTCGATAGTACTTGTATTTTATGTGACACATTTAGTACATGTGAGTTTGCCCAAAGAGGCATGTTTGTATACCGAAATACATAAAATATGTATTTCAGCTCTGACCTTCAGTAATGTGCCTTTTTTTTAAGCCAATGAACAGCAAAAAGAAAAACTTGAGAGTACCTTTTATGCCCAATTCTTAGAATGACACACCTAAAGTATATTTTAATTGTTATTTTTATTCACATTATTTATGGGGAGGATTGATAAAATATTTTTTTCGTATTGCTCATTCCATTGCATATTCCATTTCTCCACGCGCTTATGTACCAATGGCTAAATGCTCTTTTTTTCGTAGTTTAAATTAACTAAGCTCATAGTGGCATTCTTGTTAACAGTCTTAATATTATATAAGCTCCTCTATCGCGCGAAATACAAATACCAAATACACCTCCACAAATATTTAAGTTGCATATCTTGTATGACATGGGGCACGGTGCGGTGGAAGTTCTTGATATTAGTTAACCTTCTGATAGACGCAATACGAATCCTACCGCGTTCGGACGATATTCATCTGTCAGATTAAGTAATGCAAATTTTGTGTAGGCTTAGAAGATAGCAAATAAAAACAGACTTTCTGATTATACTAGTGTATATTTATGCTTTTAGAACATTTCCATGTATCAATATTCTTTTATATTACAAAACTGGAACACATAACTTTTTATAAATCTGTAACTTCTTGAAAACATTATCAGGCTGCTTATTTGATACTCAACTAAATAATACCATTTACAAAGATCAAATATTTTTCAGTCAGACAAAATATTCTCAGACTTCTGTTGCCTGCCACATCATCTCACAGATTAATTGCGTCTATCAGAGAGTTAAATGAAACATAATTTAAGTTGCACTCCATTCAAACGTCCATTAAAGCAATGTAAGTGGCGTAGATACCTACTTCACATCTCCGGAAACTTTTAAGTTTGCCTTTCACGCCAATGCAATTTCATATTATAACTTCCTCATCCGTCTCTGTGCTCGCTGACCTGTCCAGTATTTCTTTTCTCTGACTTTTTCAAGAACTACATTTACTAGGGATGATTTTTTTCGTATGAATTAGCTGCGCTTCAAAACACTTGTTTAAGTTTTGTATTCTCGGCTCCCGGCCAACTTTCGCGGCCAAAAAAAATTGCCCTTAATGGGAGGGAATAAATCATTTTCCTCGAAATTTCAATTGCAAATCATTCTTCGCGAAAAAAATGAGTTGAGAGAGGCCGCATATATTTCTCGTTTATGAAGTCTGCTTAAAGAGTCTTGCAATAAGGAAAGATTCTTTTCATGAAATCTCACTCAACTAGCTATAATCGCCCCCAAATAGTTTTTGCCTTCGTACTGAGGAGCAGGTTGTGCTCAATTGTATGTGTTTGATTATATTCATTATGAACTCATAATAAAGAGTGGAGAAAAATTGAGTTTAACAAAATTTCAACAATATAGCTGACGCCAGTAGTAACCAAGATTACCAATGATTTATTTTTCTTGACCACAATTGTTTAATGTAGATTAACGTTTTGTATTATAGGTCTTAGAATTATGTGCAAAATTATTTGCCAACGTTTCGACATATTTCTAATATTTTCTTCAGGGCTATAAGTGAATGTGATAGCATTTATTCTACACATGAAAGCATCAAAGATGCATTATTTTGTATGAATTTTTCTTGTACCATTTCAATGCAAAATATTCATTCATGGCCCTGAAGAAGATATAAGAAATATATCGTAACGTTGGCAAACAATTTTGCATATCAATTCTTAGACCTATCCTCCAAGACGATAATCTAGATCACCAATGATGTTTAGATGGAAAACGTTGCATTTTTAAACCACAGAAACTTTGAGGCAAGCGCTCCGATTGGCCGCGAGTTTCCCCTGTTACCGGAAGCTTAGAAGAACTCATGACTTGGAATTCTTTTCCTGTAATTGTCTTAGTCTTTGTCCAGAGCATCCGGCAACAGGGGAAACTTGCGGCCAATCGGAGCGATTGGCTCAAAGTCTCTGTAGTCTAAAAATCGTGCGTGTTCCATCTAAAAATCATCGGTAACTTTGGTTCATTCATCAGCTATTCAGGGTTTAAATTTTGCGACAAAAATTCCCCCCCCCCTGCAGTGGCGTAACTAGGAATATCCCTTGGGAAGGACGAGATGGGGTGGCGAACCGCCATCCCCCCGGCAAAATCTCTAAAATTTATGAAAAATGACATGCCTGGAAATGCATTTTACATCATTTTGGCGCTTAAAAATGAACTTTAAGCAGATGCAGTTATTATATGCAAAACTAGACAATAGTGTCAAATATAATTTTTTTTCTCTGAGGATCTATCCCCTCATCCCCCCCATAGTTACGCCACTGCCCCCCTGGATATATAAATGATGATGAAGACCTATAAGATATTCATAATTATTATTTTTATAATAATAACCTCTTATTTCATTTCCTATGCCCGAAGCTGGGTTTCGAAACTGTTCCAATGCAAGTAAACGATATGGTGACCAAAGTATCATGCATTAATACCGCACTGCATGTAAATGTTTTAAAAATATTTTATCCTGTATTAGGCAACCCTCTGTGCATTCTCAACCCTGCTACTTAAAACTTCTTAAAATGTATGTAGTCTCTTTCATTAGAATGTAGCCTTGAAAAAGGGTAAAGAGATGGAACCTTAAACGCCTACTGCGTTGGAAGTTCTTACCCTCGCGCAAATCCGAGAGAAGTTTATTGTACGGCATTGCATTTACATGGCCAGTCTGCCGTAGGGATATGCGAGTAGAAGTTTTCGATCTTGAGTCGTGCCGATTATGGTAATTCCTGGACCATGCAATAAAACGATATATTTTCCAGCATTTTCTCATTTTTATTATTCCCGTGCTGATTTTCTATTCTGAATTCTTAGCTATATGTCTATGCAAAATATTATGAGGGGCATTAATGGTTATGGTGTCCTAATATGGAAATGAATATAAATTATATATCTCTTAAAAAGTTCCGTAAGCACTCGTAAAACCTCTAGTAATATGTCACCAATTAATTAACATATGTATCCAAACTGCTAGGGAGGGCTCTCAGAGAATGTATTCGCAGAATTGTAATAAAGATAAATACGTTCACACACTTGTGCCGCTGGAGAAGTACTTTCTTTCCAAACTGCAAGAATTGTAAATCTTAGGCTTTTTTATTAAAAATTATATCAAATGCAATCATTTTATCATGAAACCCATGCCAATACATTATAATGACTTTAAAAACGATATAATCACTTCAGTTTCATGGGAGCCCCTCCTGTCGGCAAATAATTGAACTTGTTAGCCTCGACCCCTCTGTAGCTGGTACTAGTCGACTCGACATTCGTAATGCTACACGAATCACTCGAGAGTACCAACTACTCGGCTCTATTCGAATTTTCGAGTACTCGCACATCCGTAGTCTGCCGAATTGTTCATGTTCTTAGTCAAGGAGTGAAACATGGGCGTATCTCTCCTTCGTTAGAATAAATATTATCCATTTCTTACCACAGTTATTTCATAAAGCACACACTACGCAGGTAATTAATTTCCCAGTGCAATAAGTGCTCGATTTCTCAGTTAAATCTCAGTCAGTCACTACCTTAGACACATGCAGTTATGACAGCAGTGGCATTTTGAGCTTTCTTATCTTTTCAGAATGTTGAAAAGTGGTCTCCGCTAGTTCAAGCGTTCTAATTATCTAATTAGGTTTTAGGGTCCGTCTTTTTTTGCTGCTTCCATGTACATTAGTTTTCATTATCTCATTCACCGGCGCAGTTCCTCAGCCATTCCGTGGAGTTTTGTGCTGTTGACCTCATTCAGCACCGCCACTTTGGAGATAGCATCGTCGTATTACGTGAGTGCTTCGTATGACCAGATGCATAGGTTTTACCTACCCACGCGGGTGTTTCGAAACAAGAAATCCAATTTTTTTGCTGGCTTCTCAAGGTGTAAATAGCTTAATTGTCCTCATTACTCCGTTTAAACATTGTTTTTTTGGTTCTCGAAGGCAGGGTTAATCTGGGTAGAGCTTAACAGAAAAACTGAAAAATTGACTGAGCATTCCCATGGATGACATCATCGCATTTTCTTCCGAAAGCAATATTAAAAATTATTCAAAAAGTATAGCATGAGTCTTTTACCAGCTATTGACTCTGTGAGCAGAAACGTGTCGCACTCATTAAAATAATTGGGGTAAAGTGCAACTACCTTTTATTTCAATATGTCGAATTTCATTTTTTCGCACAATGTTGAATCTCTTTTATATCTTGCCTGAATTGGTTGTATTTTTTACGACACAGGTAAATGTCAGCTTCAATCAAGAAAAGTTGAATGGTATTAATTGATCCAGTAAATATCATTGTTTAGATAAGTACATAGATAGAAACATATTTATTGCTCAGGAAAAAATCTTTAAGAATAAGAATAATAAGTATTAAATTTCATAAATAAATTAGTTTGCTTGCACATTAAATAAAAGATAAATGATTACAATAGGATAGACAGTAACGTTGGCAATGAGCGTATTATATTTTGATAGCTTCATATTCTTTTAATCCTCTCTATAGCTTTAACACCTCCTAAAGTATTGGAGGCTCCTCTTGAAATAACCTACATGTATTCTATACTCCCTGGTAATACCTGAATGCTTCGCATAACGTGATGCATACCCAGATAATCCCCATTTCGTAGTATCATAAATGAAGTACTAATGTCTCGGCGATTGTGCGAGGTGGGAAAAGCTTAATTATACAAATTATTCCATTTTCTTGCGTTCGTTGCCTTTTTTTTATTTTCCTGTGTTTCTTGCTTTCGTGTCAAGTTCTAATTTATTTACTTTCGAAGTTTTACATTGCCGCATAGCCTAAGTCTTCTTGCGACGAATCGTGTTGCCTAGTTCCTCGCGTTATTTATCTTACGTATCAACAAGCTTCTGTAACCCTTTTCTCGACTAGTTATACAGACCTTGATCATCCGCGAACGTCTATGACTTAAGCGTCAATCCACCCCCTTTACGTTCTACATCCACCTCTTCCCACGTCTGTCTTGGAACTTCTTTTTTGGGGCCGTCACGTGAGAAAAAACGACATTTCATGGCGCTAAAAATTGATCGGATGTCTTAGGTCAGCTGGCGCCGCTTAAAAGAAAAAGAAAACATGGACGGCAAAGTGGGCTAATGGGATTATTGCATGCTGATGCGGTAGCTAGTTCTGCGAATGCACAGTAGTAAGTAATAACCGTCTTTAATCCCAGCGAATCAGACGAAGATTAGAGCGACCTCATTGCATTGAGGACACCGGTCACCGGTGTTGCAAAATTCTAATCTAGCGTGAAGGCAAAATGAATGAAAAAATTGAGAAGCGGGGTTCCGCCGCTTTATGTCTATCGCCATGGGAACCGCTGTAATTGTTATCTGAGGGACTGTCCAGCCTAGAGGCGATGAGAACGAGGAGTCCAGCCCCTTCGTCTTCGTTTATCTAGCGGTCGCAGGTGCATGCTAAGTATTGAGACGTCTTTTTTATGATCAGGCTGGTGCCAGGCTGGAGTCATTTCCCGACTCAACTTGGTAGCGCGGCGGTATCGTGATAGGCAAAGAAGAAAGTGCATTTTTTCAATTCGAAGCCATGAGAGACGAGGATTGAATTGCCATAGAGAAGACACAGGTGAACCGGAGTTGGAGCCCCTTATTCGCCAATTGGCGGATTGCCGGCGGTTTCTAGAATTATTTTCCCCTCGCGTTATGGTTACTAAATTTTTATCAACAAATCGGATTTATTATCGAAGTTGCCATTTCATAAAACTTTCGAACACGAATTTGATGGAAGTGGATTACAAAAAGAATTTGGATGAATGCTTTTCAAGAGAGGTTAAATATTCTAGCGGATATTCGCTTTATTGCCTGTTTACGGACAAAAGTGTGTGTTAAATTGGTGTATGAATAAAGGTTTGATTGCGTCAAGTTATGAATGTCCTAAGTGTGAAAGGCAAATGAAATTAACTAAGAGATCAAAGAAGACTGATGGTTATGAATGGGTATGTAAAAATCAGACTCAAAATAATCCGCATGAAAGTTCACGATCTGTAAGAAAGGGTTCTTGGTTTTTCAATAGAAAAAGCTTCTAAGTATAGGTCAAATTTTTAAATTGACTAGTCAATGGTTAGGGCAGTGTATGCAAAAGTACAATATGGCAGTTTAGAAAGTGGCAGATAAAACAGTGACTGATGGGTATAGCTTTTGTAGAGAAGTGTGAGACACAGTGAGATTGTATTGAAAAATAGTTCTAGAAACCGCCGCCAATTGGCGAATAAGGGGCTCCAACTCCGGTCGCGCCGAAGACACATGCTGGTTGGTATTATAAATAAATTTTCTTGGTATGGAAAAAATTTTATATTTGACGTATGAAAACATAATTTAAATAACTGCCAGAGGCTTTATTTCACGACGACAGTATGACTTTCAATATAATATTAGTAGGTGATGAAATTAGTGGCGATTCATAGAAGGGTCAGTTGGTTTACGAATCAATATTTGCCAAATCATTCTTTTAGTCTAGCAGTTTAATAGGTTTTTAATCCATTTTAGAAATTTTTCTTATTATACTCTGAAATAAAAAGTCTTATTTCTTGATTGTAACAGAGGTAAATAAGGGATAGAAATTTCTAATCATACTTTAGTGATAGCATGCTGAGACGGAATTAACAGAGCGAAAATGGCCTAATATCTTAGATACATGACTTATATTTCAACTATTGAACATATTAGCGCATACTGTATAGTTTTATCAAAAGCTTATTGATGGTGCGTAAAACTCATCTGCTTGCATTAGCGTAAAAATACGGAAGTGTAATTAGGAGTGATCTTTAAGTGTGAGACATTTTGAGAGTATGTATGTTGTTAAAATTCTTCTCACATAGGTGAAGACTTTGTATTTACATTTATTTTCCACGGGTCACTTCTCAGAAATACGAAATTACGATTTTCATGCGTGACTCTTCTAATTGGCGATTTCATTGAATTTGAATTGAATCAATTTTGTTCCGCGTAGGAATTAAAAAAAATGCATGTAGATAGGGCCCATTTTATTCCGCAAAGCTTTAAAAATAACTACATTTGTGAAACAAATTGTAAACAAGTTTAGTTATAAAGTTAATGTTTCCAAAATTATTTTTGCTGATAATTTATTTTTTATTAGAAAGGCGCTTAAACCAGAAAACGAATGCCCAATTATTACTCCTTTTCCCACTCAAGGTCCCTGAAAATCAATGGATCAATTGATAAGCTTTTCCCTCCCTAAAAACCGACTGCGGGACACGATTGTGCTTTTTTGACTTATGGCCCTTTGGTTCTGTGGAAATGTAATGACGCATAAGCAGCCTAGTAGTTCCATTCAGCAGGCTTCTCGTCGTGTTTCCGCCTGCGAAAATATTTGCATGGCGAGTTTCGGATGTTTTTTCCTGTTGAAGCACCTCACCCACGGTGTCATTAAAAATGTCGCTCCCCGAAAGATATACGACGAGGTTTCGGAACGGCTGTTAATTCAAACCCATCGCCCATTATTGCTCTGTCCGGGATGAGTAATGGTCGCTGATTGGCGGGCTGGTTTTATTAGCGTCTCAATCCTCTTGGACCGTATTTCGGCTGCGGCCCAGTCGAAGCGTAAAGGTTTTCCGGAAGGATGGAATGAAAGATGGTTTTTTTTTTTAGCGATCGGTTCCCGAGATAAAGAGATCCTTCGCTGTTGGACTTCAGGTTTTTAAGGACGGAATTTAGAAGTTATCCATGCTATATTGCCTGAGGAGCGTGCTAGCCATTATACGTAGAACGGGCCCTAACCAAAACATCGAAAACCCTGATTGGATTTGAACCCAGTTTTTTTTGTTGCTGTTAAGTATCGTTATCCAGGGAAACGAGCGCTGGGCTGCTGATGGCGGAGTTCCCGGTTCTATTCCCGATTGAGGCCTTCGAAAACCCCATTTTTTAGAGAGAGGTGCAAAGAGAAGTGCTTTAACTGCAATAGAGGTGTAAAGTTTCGCCGGCCTCGGTGGCGGCGGGGTAATATCCTTACTTGCCACATAAGAGGTCGCGGGTTAGAGTCCCGCCTGGGTAGTGAAATACTCCGATGTATAAGGCCATTGGTGTTGTTTTCGGTGGCTCGGTTTTTAGTAACATTAACATTCTATTTTAATTAACTTGGATCCACCTAGGGCACCAAAAAAGAGTATTTTTTTCTTTTATCAGGTTCGTATGCATATAATTTTAAATTTAATTTCACAAAATTGAATATTGTGATGCTACAAGTTCTTTCTCCTCTGATGGCTAAATTATTGGGTACATTTATTACGTCATCATAATTAAGATATATTTGGAAAAATATCAGTATGTGTTTCATCATAATTATTACCTAATAATTTTACCATCATTATAAAACATTCGTTGTAAATTTTTCATTGGTTACTTGTGGCGTAATAATAGTACAAGGTTAAATATGTTTAAGAATGAAATTATCACATTGATATTAGAGTCATAAAATTTATGGCGTATGCTTCGAGCTTTGATTTACTGTTTCAGACGCTTGTCATACGAAATAGTCATCAAAGTCACCAAGAAGATAAATTTATGATTTCAGTTCTTGTGACCACTGAATTTATTTGCTTACATTCCATCAAAGATAATCGCGTGATTTAGATTTTATACAATTGGTTCTACTGTATTTGAGTTTTGTCGCTTTAGAACATGATTTTGTTGGAGGTAAATTTATTATCCCTCGTATTATCTGCACCTAAGCAAGCAAGCAATCCCTCGCACGCATCGACATATCTGGCTGTGACACAAACTGACAAACTGATTTTGCTGCTATGTTTTACAACCTTAGATGAAACTTTGATTTCATGGATAATCCTTTGATTGGCTTGTTTTCTGTCTTTGAATGAACTAGTATTTCCCTAAGATTTGTGCTGAAATTCAAACGAAAATAATTTAAAAGATTGAGGTGGTTATTTAAGGACTGCTCTCCTAGTCGGAGAACTGATTAATCAATCGCCTTTTTATAACGAAGATTTCGCTTGAGGATTTCCGATTTATGATTTGGCACTCATGTAATTTATCTCTACCCATACCATCTTATCATATTCTTTTGAGACTCTTGGTCTTTAATAATAATAATAATAATAATAATATTTATTGTTCGTGGACAAATTGTCCATTAAGAACATAAAATGAGTATTACATACAGAAGAGATCACAAAATAAACTTGTACAAAATATATCAAATATTTCCGAATGGAATTCAGCACAACTAACACATCAGGGCATAGAAATGAAGTCTTGAAGTTAATTCAATCAATCATAGCAAGAAAACTTAAGTATGCACATATACCCATCACAGCATTTATGGCAGAACATGAAAAAATAATTAAATAACTAAATAAGTAGAACACGAATAATGATAAATCATTTACTCCAACAAATATGGCATTCGATTTCAAACAGACCTGAGGTTAATGTTATAAAATATTAATTATGAATAGCTGAAATCTCATTGACGAATACTGAACAAGTTTGGAAACCAGTAAATACTTTCCAATAGCATGGACATAAATTTTTAAACATGCTAATGGTATTGCAACTGCGATTTATTATGTATTTCACATTATTCAAGAGTTTTCAGGTGTTTTTTTTTAGCGCCATCACTTATTGCTACCAAACCCACATTTATACAAACTAAAAATATTTATAAATGGTAACCACAGGAGTAGGCAGACACATTACAATGAAAAACAATACAAGAGTACAAAACCTTTTTACATGATTTCCTAAATTTTACTGAATACATTGTCCTTGCTTTTGTTAAACCTGTGTTTATTATTTCTAAGTGAATGGCCATTTGTAAAAGAAACCATTCATAACTTTTCATAATTTTTCTCAAAATGGTTTTACATATTTTTCCATATGTTAGACGAATTTTTGCATTCGTATTTCAGTCATTTAACCAACGAATGACGATTTTTACTCTCGCGTATTCTTCGGTTAGGGCAAAGCAATACCTAAAGTAATCTCTCACAAATAGTTCTACTTAAAGAAATTTCTATAAATACTCTCAATGAAAATGTTCGTGCTTGCATAAGTCCTTTTCTATAGTGATTACTGTCAAAAGCGATTGTCTATTCGTCATGTCTGTATCAGGGTCACTTGCATTTAGGTTAAAGGAACTACCTGCGTAATAAATTAGAATTTTCCACCCTGTTGGAGTGTAATGGCCTGGATTGTATTTCATTATATCCAAAACGTTGAGCGGCGTGTCAAATGACACGCATGGCCATGGATATGATATTCTGAATAATATTCTGAACTCACTATTTCTAAACGTACCACTGAACGATAAGTTTCACTTCATGAAGCAGGTAAACATTCAAAGTAAGTAATGCTGTGATAGATCTAAGGGGTTTTATTTTTTATTTAACTAAGGGTGAATCCTTTAACATGTCTCTTCAAATTATTACTATTGATTCCGTTCCTTAACAAAGTTAAGCATGTTAATATACCGAACAAAATCATTTACTCGAGTTTATAATCGTCTCTTGAATTCCATGTATGGTCAGAAATATGTTTTGAATATTTTTGCTTGGAAAACGATCAAAGTTATGCTTGAAAAAAAATTTTACGGGCTGCAATTCTTTTCAAACAGTTCAGTCAATTTGTCTTCTCATCGAGGTTTGCACCAGATTTTCGACGGAAAGAATTGCCTGCGTAAGTGATTAGACTCTTTCACCGTGTTTTATGGAATACCGTCATGGAAAAATCCTTTTTATTTCAACCTCATCCGAAAAGTCGAGCGGCTCTTCAAAGTGCATTTTTCCGTCCATCCGTCATTGAGAATCAAGACCACGCAAGGAGAAATTTACGGAGGGGGATGATAGCCAAAGACGACTGATGCTAGCGTCTCTCCAATAAAAATTAATCGATTTGGTACCCCCACAACGGAGAACGTGCATTGAGTTTCGATCAGATGGACACGTCACAATTTCACGATCGTATTTTAATCTTCCCTCGGAGTTTTCAGCTCATTTTTTTGCGATTACTTCAATAAAGCTTCTGCTTAGCGATCAGACAAAAAACTGTCGCCGGTATCGGTAATTGATTACCAATTGCATGCACGATAAAAAACGAAGAAGGGCATATATTTGAATACGTTAACATATTTATATATTTTTTTCATGCGTTATTGGCTAAAATATAAAGGTATTCTTATATATTAAGGTACACGGAAAAACTATTGTGAGTATATGTCGAATTACGCTCCATATGGTCAATATTTCTTCTTCAATATGCAAAATCTGTATTAAAATCGATATTACTTGGCTTTCTCTACTTCTTTCGATAGATATTTAATTGATTTTTCAACGAACTGAGAGTTAAGTGAATATGCTATGGAATATAATTGCAGTTGAGTCCTTTCAATTGTCTTTCACTGTTTTCCTCGTATTTAAGGAGCATTGTTTCAATCTTGTTATTTTACTTCAGTTCCCTTATTAGGTATAACCTATCGTAGTGGACAGAGAGAAACCCATTTGAAATCTAATATTTATTTCTTTATTTATATCATGGAAAGTATTCATGAGATCCAGAATACATTCAATTTTAGGGAACTAATAACTTTTAGATAAGCCCCTGACCCTGACAAGGTCGTGTGACCTTGAGTAATCATTAAATTCGTTATCTTGCGTTTTAGGATATGTGATAAAAGCGAGTTATTGTAAATTAACTGTTTCGTAGTTATGCATTAGATTGAGCGCAAATGTATAAGTCAGGTTGATTCAAGCAAAAATTTAAGCATCAAATACAGTTAGCTAGACATCGCTTATGAAACGCTTATTACTTGATTTTTTTTCGTGTTCAGTACGAATATGTTTGAATCGAGCAATTTAACCAAAGGCTACTACCGCAGTTGAAAAAATTTCGGGGTTTGAATTGCTGAAGCTCATTAAACCCCCTGGCTAAATAAGTGCCTCTGCTCGACCTCGAAGTAAGGCCTTGTATTAATATTACCCTTGAAGTGCCTAGAGGTCCAAATACGGAGATGAAGTTGGTTAAGTGATGGCAGTATTTGTCAATGCAGCGTTTGGGACCTTCGGTGACAGCGAGCGAACAGCGGCAAAGAGCAAGAAAGCCAGCTACCTTAGCGGCCGAATCGGATAGAGAACCTCTTTTTTCCGCTTCGGATATCTTTTTTTCCAATGACAGCATTCCTCTTTGGGATTCCGTCTTTCTCTCGGCAAGCGCAGGTGCATTCGTTCGCAGACAGTCTGGAGCCGAAAGTGGCCATGCGTCGAGTTGAGACGATGGAAAGACATCTCGAACATCATTCACGTTGCTTAGCTACGTCTTAAGAGCGATTATTTATAGGAGATGCCGTGTACTACCGTTTTCATTTCCGATGCAACTTTCCTTTCGCTTTCTAATCCTGACTTTCCCAACGATTGTTGCGCTGTTGAAATGATATTTTATCCTTTACTCGGGTCATATTTTATTTTTTCATTGGAGAAGAGGCTGAATCCCTCTTAATTTCCAATTTATTGACTTTCTCACAGCGAACAAATGCGTAAAACATAGTTCGTACTACGAGTTAAATAGGGCAGAAATAGGGTAGTTTCCTTCATCAAAGAAAACGAAATGCATTTATTGCGATTCCTTACCCACCGTTAGTGTATTCATAATATACAAATTATTTGGTTTTAGAAATCCCAGTTTAGACGAATGGCAATGGTCAATTTTATCCTCATTTGAAAAAGGCCAGATTGGCGCCCATGCGATGCCACTCCACGTGACGCCACAGGGACCTAGTTTCTATACGAGTAGATAGGAGTTTTATATCGCCTGAGATTACTAATGCATGCATGAGGCACAGAGCTGAGGGAAACATTTCTTAAAAATCACCTATTAAAAGTGTCTATGGTCGGAAAGTTTCCTTCGTTTGATAAGGTGTTAATAATCCTTATTTAAGCCAAGCGCTACCTGCTAGCAGGGTACTCTGCTACCTGCTAGCAGCCTGCATCGTAGCGGCGCTCGTAGCCTCACACCACGGTGGCCTAACACGGCGGCAGCCGGAACCAGAATCATGTCACACGGGCTTTTCCCAGCATTCATACTTAGCCGTCGCGTTTTCGTGCGCTTGAAAATTTTCACTTTTCATTTAATCCATAAAAATAGATATCGTCATTAAAAGTTCTAAAAGCGTGAAATGCGTAATTCAGGTGTAGCATTCTTCCGATTTAGACAGTAAAAAAATAGTAGGAAACCACCCTATTCTTCTGTTAAATAACGAGTAGCTTCCAGACCCATGGAAGCCTTGTTCTCGACTCAAGTCGAAGCGAACGATCTGATCTGACTGGTGATCGAAGAGATGATTTGTCGTGAACTGAGTAGAAAGTAAGTCGAGGGATTTTTGCGACACCGGAAATCGTTCCGTCTCGTGACATTTCCTCTCGTTTCAAACGCCTATTCTCGTCACCCTGTGGCCATGACCCCTATTGACCCCTGGCCACCTCCGACGACACAACTTTCAGTTTGCGTAGTCCTCGAAAGCACTCCGAGAAGAGATTCTTGCGAGCACCCTTGGTCAGCGAGTTTAGAAAGGATGGCCGGGATAAACAAGTAGATAAGCAGAGAGAGGAAGCAGGTTGTTTTTAGGGAGAATAGCTTCGTGTAGCCTAATGTGAGTTGCGAAAGTGAAGAAAAATTTCTCTGGGTACATCATGAATGAGTGCATTTGCCGAGTGAGTGATATGGAGAGTCTTGAAAAGTGAAAGGTATACAGGTGAGTGATATGAGGAAAAGTTTTGTTGTAATCCTTTGAATGCCAAGCGATTTTTATAGGTACTGCGCTAAATCTTTCCAAGGCATTTTTGCTGATTTTTGCCGATGTTTAGGAAAAATGCATGTCTCAAACACAAGTTAGGGTAAATATTTAAGAATTCAAGGACTGTATTGTGTGTGGTTTCACTTGTTTAATATCATGTAAGACGATTTTTTTCAAAATATGAGTTCAGTAATAATTTAAACAAAATATATAATGTCATTATAATACAATATTGATTTGCAGGAGAAGCACGTTAGCACTCCTAGTTATTTTACTCCAATTTAGGTTAATCACTCAAAAGGTGGCGCATTAATTCCTTTATTTTAATGTTTAATTAATTTCCTTATATTGATTTGCCATTCGGAAGTATATGCTGCTTGTATACAGAAAACTCAGGATACATAGCAAAATGATGAAATAAATAGGTACTTACTTTCACTAATTTTTGGGCCCATCGGTAACCGTCTTCATAGGTAAACGCCGAAAGTTAGCGAAAGTCTTTCTTTTATTTTTAGTACTCTGCTCCTTTCATACCCAACTTGTGCTTATATGGAATAGTTTTTTATTTGAGTGGTATTACTACAGTAGTAGTCATATGTATTATCTATCCATAAAAATCAAGCGCTCGTGAGCTAACGGGGGTGAATTATTGAAGTTAAATTATAGTAAAGACACACTCGTGTTGGTTACATAAATGAACTAATTTTTTTCCTCAAGAAGAGGCCTAATGAAAGTGGAATATTTTCGTGCCAATAGATTTTTCATTCTACGGAATGGAACAGATTAAACTAGGTGCTAGTTTAGGCTTGTTTCCACCTATTTTTCCTCTCTCTGCTCGTGTTTTGGGAGATGGAGAATAGCTGGAAGACTAGACACGGTCGTAAAAAAAGGAGACGGTTTCGTAATCGGAAGGGAAACAGCGGAGGAAATGGGGATGAGTCTCGAATGTGTTTGATGAGAAACGAACATGTTTCCGAGTGGTCTCCACTCTCCCTCAGCACAAGGCCTCTCCTTATCATAATCGTCCGCCGGAGAAATTGGGAGTTGGTGTAAGGGGGAGGGAAGGAAGATGAATGGGACACGTGGAGATGTTTGGGCGCAGCGGAAGAGTCCATTTCCTAACGGTCGACGCCTCTTACTCACCTTCTACCAGGCTCGAGTTTTGGGAATGGAACGAAAAGCTTTCTGAGGTCTCCGATACCTTCAGCGTAATTTCCGTATATTCTTAAGGCTGTTTTACACGGGGCACGGAATTGCGCAGGTTAGAGCTGCATTCATTTCTAAAATGGCGTGGAATTGCACGAATGCATGAACGAAATTAGAACAGGGGCTATTTTGCCGTCTCGCATCCACGCATTCTCGCATGTGTTCTAGCAATTCACCGCCTTACACGACGCAATTTTGATTGCGCCTTCGCTCGTACGTCAGACTGCGTAATTCCATGTACCGTGTATAACGGCCTTTAGAAACCACGCACCCAAGTATAAATCGAGCTATTTGTTTATTTAATATGGATATGGGGGAATAAAAATATCTGCACATTCTATGATATTAACTTGGAAAGCGTCTCAAGATGTGGCCGATTTGGTTGTTTGGTCGTCTTTTCGAGGTTTACTCTAGGCTTCTCTTATCTTTCATTCTTCTAGAACTTCCTTATTAATCTCCCGGTCGATCCACTTGCCACCATTTAACTGTTCCGAGTTTTGGGAACGGGACGAAAAGGTTTTCGAGGTCTCTGATACCCTCCGCTTAATCACCGTACAGTTTGAGGTATCACGTGTCCTCGTACAAATCGCGCACCTCGTTATTTGAGAATTATTATTGAAGTATTCTTCCGATTAAGGTAGCTTTGTAAGGAGTACTTAAGAAGCATTCTGACAGCCCCCTTACCTTCATGGACGATTACCCTCTTTAGCCTGTGATGGACGGCGTACCGACCTGTTCCGGTACCACAAAAATCTCTGACCTTAAGTTATTTTCGAGACTTAATTTTTTTCCTAACCCACTGCAAAATCCAAACTGCAAAAATGCCTCAGCACCTTTGTCATAGTACATAGAAAATCAGTTGGCACTCAAAAGATAAAAATACATATACATATATCGTTCTCCGCCTTCCGTTTTTCAGGAAACGTCGAAGCCCAAAGCCTGAATTACACGATCATCTTTCCAATCCCTTTCGAGGGACAGCTACAGCGATCGCTACAATGATGGTGGATTAATTGACCGATCATTTTCCGCGATGGCTCGAGGGATGGGAATCCCATCCCTTTTTCCATCGCCCCACACGTCCCTTTTTCCATTGGTGGAATCATCGCTAGCACCGTCCATCAGCCAATCAGAATGCAAGGCCTTTAACATCGATTGTAAAGCAGTGCCACTCATAAGCGGATTAGGGTCAGGCAATATGATATAGGAATCTTTCAGTGGATCCTTTTGCTGAATGTTACATGAACTGCAGATACTCTTTTCTGATGAATTTTATTGATACAGGAACGTAAGGCATGCATGAATGTACACAAGGAAAATGTATACAAGGAAAAAAAATTTTATGGATTGTGCTGGCCATTCGTAATACGTAATGTATATTCTATGTTGGACCCATTTCAAAAAACTTCGTATTTATTCAAGTACAAATCCAATTTGAACATGCTTTATTTCGATGAAATGAAGATTTGATTGATTGAGAGTTTTAAATACAGAAAGAGAGGGGATAAGTGATGGAAAAAGGGGCGGTGAAAAGACAGTATGATTCAGAAAATGAAGACTGGAGCGTTCGCTTTTTTGGTCCCTGAAAACCTATCACTGAAGCTATCATTCTGAGGGGTGGAAAACTGATCGTGTGATTCATTATTTATTTACCAAACGGAATGAAGGTAAAGCCTGAATCACACGATCGTATTATCCGTCATTTCCTAGTGATCACTATCGCGATCACTAGAGTGATCACTCGCAAATGATCGTCACAGGCAATTGTTTTTCGCGATCACGATCGCTATGACGATTCCCATCGCTATTTTTCATCACTCGTCCGGTCGCTTTTTCCGTCGCTGAAACCGTCTCTAAAACCCCATATCAGCCAATCAGAACGCATTCTCGTTTGGAGCGATTGCAGCGCAACGTTTGACAATCGTGAGAACGACATTGTTAAACAATCACGCTTTAAATTTTCGTAAATAAAAGTGTTGTTTTCGGGTTTTTCGTGTCTGAAAACCTAAGAATTGACATCTTGGTCAATGAAATTCGGACTTTTTTCTATCTCGATTTTTTTAAACATTTTCACCCCATAAGGCAAATTCAAATGTATGGTTTGGACCCACTTTGTGAGGTCAATAGTTCAAAATAGTAAATTTTTGCTTACTATCAACAAAACTTAGGACCTTTCCCCATAAGTGTGCCAATTTTCATGAATATTGCTCGATGCAAAGTTACTAAAGTTACACGTCAAAAATGACACACGACCCTTGGGACAGTCTGTATAAGACACGGTCTCAGGCCTGATGTTAGCATTAGATGCTGAAACCCGGGTCGTACTATTTAAAATAAAGTGTGGAATAAAAACATAGTAATTTTATTTTATTACATGACGCTATATATTTTCCTTATGCGGGTCCTATGACAACGAGCTGTGATATCGGAAGCGATAACAAATACTAATAATAGAGCTCCCAGCGAACCTATTTTTGAAACACTAGAAATCTTACCTCTTCCCTGCATATACATTCTTGAAACAGTGTCTCTAATTCACAAAAATCAAGACATGTTTATTAAAAATTGTGACCTTCAAAGTCATAATACGAGAAGCCAAAATGCATTCCATGTAAGTCAGCACAGCGTAAATAAAACGATTAAAGGAATAAATCGTCAGGGAATACTTATGTACAATAAATTGCCTACATATATTGAAAATATCAAAAGTTCCTTTAAATTCAAGTGTCCCGTGAAAAAAACTACTTTTATGTAAATTATTCTATAGTGTAGATGATTTTCTAATCCAAAGTAATTTAAATGTATAATTGAAATGTGTTAATCCAAAAAAAATGTAAATTGTGTGCGTTGTATTTTTCATATTGTTTTGATATTGTGCATAATGTTTTTTTTATTTGAAGTGTAACACATGTACAATATTGATGCATAATTCTTATGCTTATGGTGGCTGAATAAATTGAATTAAATTGAATTGATGCGAAAAAAAGACGGCGGGAGGGACCGTGTGATTCAGAAAAATGATCACTAGAGCGATCACTCCAGTGATCACTTTTCGCGATGAAAGAAAATGATCGTGTGATTCTGGATTAAGGTGGCCTAACAAAAGTGAGGGGAAAAGGCAGTGACGCGATGCATTTGCGTAGTTTGGAAACGCATTGAGTGAATCGGGGCCAGCAGGTGGTGTGCTCGTGCTGCCTCTCGCGGAGATAACTGTCGACTTCCAAGTGTCGCAAGCCCTTTTTTTTTAGACGACCGAAAAAAAGGAAAACCCAAGGCCTATTAAATGGCAGTTCGCGCTGCGATTATCGACTCGCCCACTCATGAGTTCGGTTTCTGAAGCGGCTACTTATGGTCGCAGCTTTTTCACTTTCATTGCTCGGTGTGGTTTTCTCTTGAATGATATTTACCGTATTTTTATGCGCTGAATAACAAAATTGGAATCCGAAACTGATTTGCGATCTATTAGGCTAATACTAACTCAAAATTATTACAAGGAAAGTTGATAAAGTTTATCCCCGGTGATCTTTGAAATATAAGCTTTTAATATTTGAGTTTGATAGGTAATGCTGATATGGATCAGCTCTGTGTGCCTTGATTATATAAAGTTCATTTTTTGCTAAAATTGAATCAATGATTCTTTTATCAATACTAATCCTCCTGCGAATGAATACTCCCTATGACTTTGACGTCGCGTCATTTGAGTGATCGTTGCCATGGCTTCAGACAGTCTTTCTCTAATCTCGATTGTTTCAGGCTTAAATTTGTGAAAATCCATTGTAAACAATAAAAAGTTATGGTACTTTTTCACACGATTTATTCAAGACGACCAGTTTCGTCGCAGAGGCGACATCATCAGTCACAGAAATCGTTATTTTTCCAGTTATTTTGTTGCTGTTTATCTGGTTGCTATTACGTGTTGGTAGGAGTGCGTTGGGGTTGGAGCGTTACTCAGCTTCAGGGGAATTTCCAAGAGGGGGGAATAGTTGGCAAAAATATTCTCTTCTCCTAAAATTCCATTCTTGATATGCTTCCTAATCTCCAACTCCTCCAAGCAGTCCATCCTTCTTCCTTTTTACTCAAGGTGGAGAATTTCTGGAACAAACTCGCATCTGTGGTCACTCTCCCATAGGTGTTTCGCGAAATGCGATTTCTATCTATCTCCCCGTTTCTCAAATGTCTTCCGTGTTCCTCTGTTCTTAATCGGAACGAACGTCCAGTCTGGCCTATGTAACAGGTCTCACAGTCACTGCACTTGAGTCTGTAAATGCCACTTGTATCATTTATGTCTATTTTATCTTTCGTATTGCATAAGAACGCCCTTATGTTAGATGTGTTATAATATGCAATTTTAAATTTTTCTCCGGGAAATAGGTTTGCGGTTGCCTGTAAAATATTTTCGTGATAACTCAGTTTCTGTACCTGATGATGTCGCCTTTGTGACGAAACCGGTCGTCTTGAATACATCGTGTGAAAAAGTACCATCACTTTTTATTGTTTCTCTAATCTGTCAAAGATGCCGGCGAAATGACGTCAGTGCCAGTGGCGCAGCGAGGGGGGGGGGGTTTGGGGGATAAACACCCCCCCCCCCCCAGAGGTCAGAGAAATTTTTAAGTTTAATCAATGTTACTTAATTGGATTGATATTACTAATAGAATAGTGTAAAGATTAATAAAATATCACTCAGAAAGCCGTAAAACACACCATTTTGAACCATTTATCTTAACATTCCGCAATTTATTGATCTCGCACCTACCGCTTATCCTGGTGGATATTCCATACCCCCACACACCCCGGTATTAGTTTCACCTAAACCCCCCCTCCCAGCTTTAATTCTTAGCTGCGCCCCTGGTCAGTACTATATCCTATAGCCTATAGCCTCCAACGCAAAAGCTCTTCATTAGACTTCTGACATTAATTCTTAATGTCTCTATCAATCTGTTTCAATGTCTTTGGGAATGTTTGGAATTTAAACGAGCTTACTTTGGTTTTTGGTATGCTTGGCATCTGTATGGTTCCCTAAAGCAATCCCTGCCAATCGGCAGAGATTGATGGGTGTTTTTAAGTCAAGACAAGGTAATCCCAACTCTTCCTATCCCCAAAATATCTCACCTCATATTTAATTGTACCTTTAGAAGGACTCATTCCTTCCGCTGGACCGGTCTTTTCTGGTGAGTGATTACTTGCGTGAAACTAATGCCATCACGTTGAAATTTCCGTGGTATACTGACGTGATTTTGATCAAAATTTCCTTTAATATGAAATTCGAAAATTTTCCTTGTCATTTTATCGAATGCAAATTTATTATAGATAAGAAAAAAGCAAATGACAAAAAATCCTACTGTAGTTAACTGCTGAAAATTTCAATATGATGGTGCAAATAAGCGGTTTGCTGTTGATTAAGGGGTCCTGGATTCAAATCCCGAGTCAAGCCCTAGAGCAAACTCAAATAAAATTCTCGAAGAGCGAGGTGGTGTAGCGAAAGGAACTGGCCCCCATACTCAAAATGTGTGCAACCCACACGCATGTGAATTAATACGGGGTGAGCTCTACTCTCACCCTACCAAATTAATCTCGAATCACTGAGTGAATGAGTGGAAGCAAATTTTTACGGAGTAATCCGTCAACAAAAGAGACAAAACGCGACCGTCCTAAAGTGATGTGCCCACAGGTTACGGTATAAAAAAAACTACGACTATAGCAATTTTATTGGAATATATGGTATTAGTGATGAAAAAATCGATTTCGATTGCAATCGAAAATCGAGTCTTAATAGTCAAAGATCGAGGATATCGAAATTGAGCCATGATCAACGAGTTTTGATCCAAATTCTATATTTCAACTTACAATATCCTGAAAATTATCTATAGTAAATTTGTATTCGAGAAAATGACGAGGAAAATTTTCGAATTTCATATTAAAGGGAATTTTGATCAAAATCACGTCAGTATACCACGGAAATTTCAACGTGATGGCGTTAGTTTCTCGCAAGTTATCACTCACCTGAAAATACCTGTCCAGCGGAAGGTATGGGTCCTTCTAAAGATACAATTAAATATGAGGTGAGATATTTTGGGGATAGAAAGAGTTGGGATTACCTTGTCTTGTTAGATCTTGTACATTGCGTTTGATCTCAGCAGCATCACTACCGGCCTATTATAAGATCAACCATCCCATGCGAAAGTTATTTCTCTAAGACTTCCTGAAAATGCACGCCAATGATTATCAAGATAGCATATCCATCAGTTGATCTTTCTTAAAAATGTAAGTGAAGCAGAATGGCTCTAAGCGGCGATCTCGTAAGTTTAATTTCTTGTATGTGAAAATTTTTCTTGATAATAATTCAAGCATATATTCTACGCTGATTTTTTGGGAATTTTTTCTACTGCTTAAATGTGTATTTTGAGTATTTTTCGAATGAATGATACTAATGTTTTTGTACGCACTTATGTTGTATTTTGTTCTGTTTACTGTCGATTTTTTTTTCTATTAATCGATCTTTTGATCCAAATTTCGATTTTAGTTGAAAATTCGAGTTTTTCATATTCCTACTAATCGACTGCTCGAAAAATCGATTTTTACCGACATTCTTCCATCGCTAGATGGTATTGCTGTTACAGCCGATAGGGGATCAAAGTGATGACAGCGATTTTCCCCGCATCGCAATTCTCGGTGCGCGTTTTGCCCTCTGGACACCTAGGGTGCGCCTTGAACTCGATATATGTATCAGCGGGGAAACTTTTTCGACCGACGAATGACGCTTGTGGTGATTTCGCAACATCCGGAATACCTTTCTCCTCTCCTCTCTCTCAAGATTGAGGATCGAAAATGCCCTCCGTGATTCATTCGTTGGAGGAAGCTTCAAGCTCAACTGCTGGGAAATGGTGGCTTTAAAGAATTCTTTCCTAGTGTCTCTGCCCAACAACGAAAATTATAATGTTAGGTCTTATATAATAGTATGCTTAATTTTGCCATTACGGATTTTGGTTTTAGAAAAAAGGTAATAGTGAAGTGACTGTCTTGGTCACAAGGGAGTCACTTACTTCATGGAGTTGAGCTCCACTTTTCTATCACCTTATTAAATTAAATAATATGTATTACAATCAGTACTGGAAGAAAAAATGTAGCGAAATACGCTGGTCATCTATTATCTATTAATTCAATGATGAGACTTTCCAGCATCCAACATCTGTGAGCAATTGTAAAATAGTGTACTTATCGTAATATGAGCGTAAGGCCTTTGGTAATTCTATAATTTCTCTTTATAAATAAAATTAACTTTTAATAAATGGTAAACTATAATTTTGTTTAAAAATGGTCATTGAATTAAATTCCCATAGATCAGTCAGTATCATGGAATGACTTTCCAAGCTGAAAAACTGTCAAAACTCCACTCATATTAAAAAGTTTCCCACATGGAAGGGGTGATTAATCCATCAAAATTCTAATGCCTCAGCTTTTAACGGATTTTCTTGTTGAAATGACTCAATTCCACATTTTTTTAAAGCGTGTGGTTCATCTAAATGGTGTATGAGGCAACGAGCAAATAAGTTCAAACGCTCCAAAGAGGAAAAACAAGTCTTGAGCAAGGATCCTTCGAGTTTGCTGTTAGTTCTCTAATCGGCGGTGATACTTAGATAGGTACATGGGCTTAAAACCTTCGGCACAAATTTGAGGGGTCCTGGTTCGAGTCCTGTCTGAATCGAATGATATTCTCTCCGTGAAACTTCGCAGTTACAAAACTCTCAAAAAGGAGTTGGGCTTCAAAAAATCGCTCGCAAAAAATGGTTGTTTCAAACTTCCGTTAGGTGCGTGCGCGCGGTGAATTTCAAATGAGGAATGCAATATTTTTAACCAGTCGCCTAAAATTCTTGTCCGCCGCGAACTCACCCTGTTTTTAAATTTAAATTCTGTGACCGAACGCAAGACAATAAAGATTTCCGTTACGGCTGGCCGAAAACGGGAAACAGACGGAAGGCATGAATTTTTAGAGAAACCACCATTGTTTGTTTTGACTCTTTTTCGGATCGAAGGCGACTTCGGAGCCCCGAAAACCTGGAGGTTTTGCCTTTCCTAGAAAGGCGGTTGCCTTTCCTAGCGAAGGTTCCGCATTTGGTAATGTAAGTCATATTACACTCGCAGTTCCAAGGATCAAAAATGAGTCTAGCCTATGAACCCTCGTATTGTGGAAAGATTTGCTTTTTACTTTCAAGGTGTTGTATAAAAATTTCTATAGCCTCAATGGGGAGGTATTGCGCATTTCGTAATGTAAGTGATATTACATTCGCAGTTCCAAGGATCAAAAATGTGTCTAGTCTATGCACCCTCGTAGTGTGAAAAGATTTGCTTTTTATTTTGAAGGTGTTCTATAAAAATTTCTATAGCCTCAATAAATAATAATAATAATATTTATTGTTCTTGGACAAATTTCCATTAAGAACATAAGATAAATATTACATACAAAAGAGATCACAAAATAAACTTGTTCAAAATACATCAAATATTTCCGAATGGAATTCAGCACAACTAACACATCAGGGCATAGAAATGAAATCTTGCAGTTAACTCAATCAATCAATCAAGAAAACCTAAGTATGCACATATACCCATCACAACATTTAGGGTAGAACATGATATAATAATTAAATACTTAACTAAATAAGTAGAACATGGGGAGGTAATGCGCATTTGGTAATGTAAGTTATATTACATTCGCAGTTCCAAGGATCAAAAATGGGTCTAGCCTGTGAACCCTCGTATTGTGGAAAGATTTGCTATTTTTTTTCAAGTTGCTCCATAAAAATTCCTATAGCCTCAGTTACTGGTACTAAAATTATTATCGAGGGTTCAAAGCTATTTCGTTATTCTTTACCGGTCATATTTTAAAATCTAGAATTTTTTTTACATACGAAAGAATTGTATTTTAACGTCTATATGGAGTAGTTGTAATCACCGCGTTGGTTTTATGTAGTATGTGATTAGAGAAAGGTACTCCTCTCTAGTGCAAACAACTATCAGTAGTAAGGATTTAGGTCAGTTCCTCATTATTATAATGCGGACGAGCTGTATATAAAGGATATGGATACGAAAGTTTTATCCTTAAATTTGTCTCCGGATATCTCGATGGAGATAGTTAAATTTTCCTGTAGAGGTAAAGCAGTACTACTTCTTGAGAAATAAATAATTTAGAAAGACAAACAACAATGGAATCATACTGTGTATACACCATTGGATCCAAAATTATTAGCTGCAAAAATGTAGTAATTTATATATGCACCTGAAAGCCGCGCTGTGGGAATTCAATTCATTTACTCTCAGATATGACTGTCTTTATGGCCGGTAGAGAGAGAGATGGTTCGGATAGGGACATTTTGAAAATGGAGGCAATAGCGTGAGTGGAGACAAAATGCCTCTACGGGTGGGACCATAAGGACACGTCGTCGAGGCAAATGAATATCGAGGAGCGTTTCCGCGCCTCTGTTCCGAACGCACGCTAGGATGGGCGTGTCTCCTCGGCGTGGGATTCTGTGATATTCTGCGCAGGTGGATGCGACCGGAATGGATTGAATGTACTGTGCACTTAATGTCTTGCATGGGGTTACGGGAGCAGGTTCTCTCAGCGGGGATGGTGTTCATTCGTTAGCTCACATCAGTGGGTTGGGCTTGGTCATCATTTACCTTAAAACATAACTATAATTATCACTTTAAGATGTATTTTCAAAAGGGTGGTTTCCTATATTTTTATTATATCTTTCTATTATTTTATTATGTAAAATTCCACTCATATCATTTCCTAGTAAGCATAGGTGCGTAGATGTCAGGGGAGTGAAGATTAGTGTTATTGTGTAGTCCACATAAAAGTAGTGTGTGACCACGTCCCGACACCGTAATTCCTGAAAAAAAAATAAAAAAGTATCTCAAAAGTGGTTCTCCAACCATAGTTTTAATGAACTGTTGCATTTAGGCAGGGATGTTTAGGGGTAGAGTAAAGAACCCAATAACAAAATCCGTTCTAGATAGAAGGTTCAAGAAAGACGAATAATAGGGTGGTTCCGTATTATTTTTTATTGTCCAAATCGAAAGATTATTACTCCTGGAGTACGCACTTCATGCTTTTAGATTTTTAAATGACGGTATCTATTTTTCTCGATTTAATGAAAAGTTAAAATTTTCAAGCGCTTGAAAATGCAACGGCTGAGTATGAATGCTGGGAAAACACACGTGTGACGTCATTTTGGTTCCCGCAGCCGCCGAGTGACGTGACCTTGGGGCGAGGATATGTGTGCCGCTGCGATGCAGGCTGCTAGCAGGTAGCGCTTGGCTTAAATATGGATTATTACTACCTTATCAAAGGAAGGAAACTTAGAAACCTTAGACAATTTTAATGTGTGATTATTAAGAGATGTTTCCCTGAGCTCTGTGCCTCATGCATGAATTGGTAATCTCAGACGATGTAAAACTCCTATCCTCTCGTGTAGAATCTAGGTCCCTGTGAGGTCACGTGGAGTGGAATCGCAGGGGCGCCAATCTGGCCTTTTTCAAATGAGGTTAAAATTGACCATTGCCATTCGTTTAAACTGGGATTTCTAAAACAAAATAATTTGTATATTATGAATACAGTTATGGTGGGTAACGAAATTCAATCAATGCATTTCGTTTTCTTTCATGAAGGAAACTACCCTATTAAAGAAGTTGGAATTGTTCATGTTCCGTTGTACCTCCTTGAAATTTTCCACGATTATAAACTTTGTCACGACCAAGGCTTCAATGCTGCTAGATCATCTTCAAGGTGAAAACTAGGTCGTAATAAATTTTATAATCGTGGAAAATTTAAGTATTTATTTCATTATGGAAAAATATCGATCCATCACCCTAGAATCATCGGATTTAATTTTTTCACGAAAAATTGCGCGCTAGAAAATTAGAAATTAGCTAAAATTTTCCAAAAATAGTTATGAAATAGGTAGGGTTGTGATATGTAATATTCATCATTAAGAGTGTCTCATTATATAAGCAGTTCAATAATTAGACAATATCCATCATTAACAATATCGATCGCTTATAATGCCCATCGCGGGAGTAGTTATATTTTTTTAGATTTTAATGATCGACGATCCAATCTCTATCGGAGACCATTTAACTGATTTTCGACCGGTTTTTGTTTAGATCGCTGTTTTTTCTCCAAAGAGGGAGCAATGACGACAAAATAAAGACGCATTGGTCCATCTCCTTCCCAGCCGCTCATCGATATTCACGGCCACTTTTTTTCCCTTTCGCTGATGAAGATGATGATGTTTCCTTTCCAAGCGGATTCAGCCGCGGCGGGCCCTTTTTAACGACCCGCTCTTTTATGCTGAATGGCGGGGGGCCACCATGGCGTATTTTGCATGCATGCCGGCGGGGGGAGAACCGATTGATTCGACGATATGTAGATATGGCCGCTCGGAAAGCAATCCCACCGCTGCTGGTGAGTGGGAGGGGGAAACTGGTCCGACTTTGGGAGGCTGCGATGAGGGAAGACAGAACACGTCAGTCACCCGTCCATAGAAGAGAATCGAAAACTTATTCACGAATGGGACGTGTTGAAGAGAGGCAACCGTTTAAGTCCCTTTGGGAAAAATCCTTCCTTCATCGATGTCTGCGACGAAAAAAAGCCCATTTAATAATAATAATAATAATATAATTTTATTCCACTCATATTCAATACATTACATCGAGAAAAAAACCCTGTAAAAATTGTGGAATATATAGGTACCCCTTTGTGGAAAGGTTTAGGGGCTACCATCATGCACTATTTAGGACATGACTGGTGCTGACATACATAAAAAATACATTTATTTCGTGTAATTGAGTGATTTGTTTTTGCTTGACAATTGCATTCGATTGTGAATTTACAGTAATTTACACATGGATAACTTTTCTTAACACACACTTTCATAACACACTTCCTCTCATAACGCATGAGAATTACATACAATATACCTTTATTTGAAAATGTTTATAACACCTTTCTTAGCAGAAACTCTACTTCCTCATATTGCATTAGCCATTTTTTAACTGCGGATATAAAACCCCATCTCTTCTCCTTCTTTGCCACACTTTTTGGCAACCTACTATATAATTTTGGCCCCAAGTATTGATATGACTGTCTATATATTTCAGTCGTCGGCCTAGGTATTCTATTAGTTTGGCAACAAAGTTTAACATAGCATATAGTTTTTAGCATAGTAACATTCCGAATGCCATTAACGCATTACGTCCCTGTGAGCTCATATGAGATCACTAAAAAAATTAACAAATTTCTGAATTATCGGTCAGTATATTTGCATATTTTACCTTATATCTATTATGAATAATTTTCTGATATCCACGTGCGATTTTAAAAAAAATCGCTATAAATTAGTCGATATACAAACTTTCGCCTGAAATATGCTAATTTTTATCATTGAGACTACCAGAGATATAAATGAGGTTGGTATCTCTGGTATCAAGGCCGATTTGTTCCTACTCGTGTGGAGAGTATAACCATGAAAGTAGAAGCCAAGGTGTACAAGTGATTTTTTATCTAAACAGAGAGAGGTACAGAGATTGATAAAAGAAATATACAAAAACTCGGCTGCCAAGGAATTCGAATGAATCTCCGCTCTGTGCTGACATCGCGTGTAAAAACAAATGCACTGCTAAATATTATCTATTCGATCACGTTTGTTTTCACCACCTATTTCCTGTATCTAACTCTGTTTATGAAAAGAAATCACTTGTACCTCTTGGCTTCTAAACCCCTCAAATATAATTCAATATTAATCCATATCGGTTGCCAAACAAACAAATTTTGGCGCTAAAGTTTGGCTAAAACCATTTCATGGAAGCCGTAGTAATTTAAAATAGTCACCCTTGGGCCCAAAAAATATGAGAGCGGAGCTGTTAGGTTTTCTATTCCCACAGTTAGTGCCCATCGGTTTCTACAAAGGTCTTAAAAAAAAGAATGTCCCCAATCTTGGATTCATTAGAAAATGCTGATCAAGATTTTGGGAAGGCAACGTATTCAACAACATGTATCTCCTAGTGGCTAAGGAATCGCTCGCCAATTATTTGCTATCATTTCGTCCTAGAGTTAATTAATACTCAAAGGGATTGATAGGGAAATATCAGTATCTAATCATATCGCGATATCTTTTATTTTAGGTCTCTAGCCTCAGAAGTTGTCCCATTATGCCTAATTAATTTCTGAGAAAACATTCTTTTATATGGAAAAGTTATTTTATCTCACAATCAGCTTTCATACGAATATTCATTTTCTCCTAAAGAAGGAGTTTAACGTTATATTTGCTAATCTTTCTCATTTATCATTCTATATCTTTCCACACATCAATCAAGGCCAAAATATTGATCCCAATTAATGCTTTCAAGATCATAAAATAGCGGGTCATGTTGTATAAGTTGGTTCAGCAACCTTGGCCGGCTTCTATCAAACGCTAAGAGGAAAGAGCAACGTGAAATTGGTCTATGGTAAACGTTACTTATTCGTCTCAATTTTCCTGTCCTTTTATACAGATAGGGAGGTAGAGAGAAGGTTTCAGTCAAACGAGTTTCTTATTGCGTGGCGCAACGACCTCACGTGACCTTGCCCATTGTTTAAGGCACCTGATACCTCATCGCGGAGAAAGTCTTTTTTACTTTCAGTTTTGTTTTTTTTTTGTTTCAACTGGTTCCGGAAATGCCTAATGTTCCCTCAGAACCATTATCCTAATGTTACTTCGCTTTGTGGCGCTCATGAAGATTTTGTCCTCGATCTTCGAAGCCGTGTAGCATAGGCAATCTTAAATATCCCAATTCATGCGACGCGAAGTTATACTATGGGAATTTTTTTTCTTCAACTCTTTAACCATTTTGAATAGTTTATTTCATACGTACGTACATTACGCATAAAAAAATGTTTACCGGAAAGAATATCTTCGTCGCCATTGACCATGGTAAATGTCTTATCTACATTGCTGGAAACAGATCTAGGTTGATCGGGTCATCTATCTTTACCTGCATATATCACTTGTTTAGGAATAGAAACGATTTGATTTCTCTGTTACCCAAATTCGCATATTTTTTCACTTTTAATGAATCCATCAAACACTTCATTAGATTTCCCTCAAAATGTGTGCAACGGACATGAGTGGGTCGGTGGATTTGCCACCCTAATTCAATTTTCTTTTATCTAAAAATTCAAGTGTTAATAGAACACCGAACTAGATGTTTTGGGAAATGCTCATTTTTTTACCGCAAAGAAGAAAGGCCATCTTAGTCGCCGTTGACCGTGGTAATGTATCACCATAACCATAGTAATGACCATATCTGATTCATATTGCTGGAAACATATCTACGTTAATCGGGTCACCTTTTTTTTCTATTCACTAATTTTATCTCAATTGATATTTGGAAAAAAATTAACTTTTGATTGAAATAGAAAGGATTTGACTGAAAAGGGACCTCTATAACGAGTATTTAAAGGGGCAAATTCCGCTTTCTATGCTCTTGAATTGTGTAATCACCAACAAATCACCGCTTTACCACTTCGGGCATTCATTTCCATATTTATTGCCAATCCAAACCTTTCATAGAGTGATATTTAATCACGAAGTGCAAACGTTTTTGCATCTTGGTGAATTTAATGAAATCGGTTGGTCTCTGTAAGCAAGGAGATTTTAGCGCATCCGTGAAATCTAAGGTTAACATCCTGAAAATGCAATATTTTATGACATTCCACGTAAATTAATATCGGATTCTTTTATTTTTGAAAATATTCACATGCTTGTGTTTTCATTTCATTTGTTATTTTTAGTCTCTGTAGTTATCATGCATATTTTTTATGGCCATTTATTGAGCCAACAAATATAAAATGATATGCGGAACATTTTAAACACACGAAACCTTTACAATAACTTCCTCACCATTGAAAAAAATCTCATCCCATATCCCTTTTCATTTTTTCTCTCGCCGCTGCCAAAGTTGTGAGCAAAGTTCCCATGCTAGGCAACTGGCACATGTAGAGGCAAGGAAAATACGTCTAATTTCCACTTTGGTCTACTCTCAGAATTACAAATTATTACCAACAATTTGTGGACATAATGTCTGTAGTATAATGTAGAAGGTCGTGGAAGCATGTTGGGTAGAGCGTTCGACTTTTGAACGAAGGGTCCTGGGTTCAATTCTAGATGAAGCCTTCGCGCACACCCAAATGAAATTATCGAAGTTCGAGAAAGGCTAAGGAAAGGAACTGTATCCCCAACCCTGAATATTGTGCGATAATCACACATTAGTGTCTGAGTATGTGGTTTGCCTTGCCCTCATCCATCCAAAATAACCTTAATATTGAATCTCTGGTTGAAAGGTTTATATCCCTCAAGTTTAATGTTTAAAGTTTATATCCCTCAAGTTCTTCCTTGTTACACTTGAACTTCCACGCCTGCGTATATATAGGGTGGAGGAAATAGGGTGGTTTCCTATTATTTTTTTATTGCCTAAATCGAAAGATTATAACTCCTGGATTACGTATTTCACGCTTTTAGATTTTTAAATGACGATATCTATTTTTTGCGATCAAATGAAAAAAGAAAATTTTCAAGCGCGCGAAAACACGACGGCTAAGTATGAATAATGGGAAAAGCCCGTGTGACGTCTTTCTGGTTCCCGCTGCCGTAAAGTGAGGTGGCCTTGGGGCGAGTCTTTGAGCGCTGATACGACGCAGGATGCTAGCACGTAGCAGAGTACTCAGCTACAGGTAGTGCTTGGCTTAAACAAGGATTATTAATACCTTATCAAACGAAGGAAACTTTCCGATCTTAGCCAGTTTTAAAAGGTGATGGTTAAGACATGTTTCCCTGAGCTCTGTGCCTCAGGCATGCATTGGTAATCTCAGACGATGTAAAACTCCTATCTACTCGTATAGAAACTAGGCCCCTGTGACGTCACGTGGAGTGGCATCGCATGTGCGCCAATCTGGCCTTTTTCATATGCGGTTGAAACTTACCATTGCCATTCGTCTGAACTGGTATTTCTAAAATCAAATAATTTGTATATTATGAATACACTAATGGTGGGTAACAAATCGCAATCAGTGTCCTTCGTTTTCTTTGATGAATGAAACTACCCTATTGTGTCACGAAAATTTAATACTGATTCTGATGCCGGTAGGAAGCAAAATTACTGATGCTGTTTAGATCGAAAACGCACCATTTTGGCCGCTAGTGTTCCCTGTTGCCAATGCCTTGGATACAACGCGATCTCCGACAGGCAAAGCATTCTATCTCATGAATCGAAGCGCTTGGCTCAAAGTTTCTCTAGTTTAAATATGGTGCGTTTTACACCTAAATATCATTGGTAATTTCAATTCCTACTGGTATCAGCTATCCAGAGTTAAAATTTCGTTAAACACGATTTTTCTCCACCCTTTACGTATGGAATGATTCGAATAAATCCGCTTTATTGGAGAGAAGCTTACCGGTTCCAAGTAACCGGAATGTGCTGTACTCAGGGGCATAGCCAGGGGGGGAAGGGTTCGGAGGGTCCTTAACCCCCCCCCTCTCCCCCGAAATATAAAAACACAATTATTTTCCCTCATAAAAGAAAACAAGATATTGAAAAATCATGAATTTACCAAACATTTCTTTAGCAAATGAATTTTTTTCGATTATGAAAAGTATTAAAATTAATTTAAACTTACCTACTTAGTATCCAGTTTTCCAAAAATTTCCCTCCCTGGTTTTGGACCCCCTCCCCCTCACCTTTCCCGAAAGAAGGTTAGAGAAGCGGTTATCTATACACGGGGCTTTTCACTGCGTAATTGAGCACTGAAAGTTTTTTTATGAACCTATGGGGAATGCGAACTCGGAATTAGAGCAGGGGCTATTTTACCATCTCGCATCCATGCATTCTCGCATGCGTTCCAGCAATTTACCGCTTTACGCGACGCAATTTAGACTGTGCCTTCTTAAGGTGCGTTTGCCATGCTTAACATGTCATGTAAACAAGTTGCATATAACATGCTTTACGAAAAAGTGACAAATCCGTGTAGCAAGTTACATGTAACATTGTGTTACATAACATAAATTCGTGTTGCATAACAACTTTTTGGTTTTCCGCGCGAGGTGGGAATTTTCATTGATTTGGCATTTTAATGTGTAACATGTTACAGAAAAGAGGTTAGGCGCACGGTGGGGATAGACAGTTGACGAGTAGGCTAGGACTGAATCTGTAACATGTTACTTGTGCATGGCTCCGCTAGTCTTTTGTTATAAAACAAATATTACTAGTAACGTGTTACATATAACATGTTACACGGTGTTAACGCAACTTTACATACCTTTGCGCAATGACGTGCTCAGTGTAAAACGGCCTTTGGAAAGGCCATGTCATTGATATTTGTCGCCCCGAGAAGCGTTGGAGGAAACCCCCCGTTCAGACGGGTGGATTTATAGGGCGGAGGCATGAGACAGCGATTACCTCGAATGAATGGAGAAATGAGAATGCCCTAACGGGATACGGGACTTGGGGGAGTTGACGGGAAAATTGTGCTGTGTAGCTAATCGGTCCCTGTCGACGGCAGGAATCAAGGAAAGATTTTTCCACCCGCTGTCCACTAGTCCAAGGCCATTCTTCCACCTTTTTATCCCCTTAGTTATTTCCGAGAAGAGGCGGTCAGTTTGGTTATAAGGGGAAAAACCCTCTGTTGATTTATTTCGGGATGGTGACACCCATTCGATACGGAAAGTCCAAAGTAAAGTCCGTTTCCACAACTCTTATCGTACGTCTGTCGTCTAGGTGGGCTAAACAACTACTTTCCAGTACCAAGTATAACTGATCCTGATCAGTTTCTGATAGTGCTGAAATTTCGCGTAATAAATTAATTCAATTCCAAAAATTAGGCTTGAGTTGGAAGGATATGAGTACGTATTGCCGCGTAAAAGAAACCAAATGAATGTGCTACGTAAAAACGCTTCGTATTACGACAGCGAAATAGCAGTATTTGAAAGAATGTATCCGTGTAAAAAAATGAAAAAAAAACAGCAGACGCTGCCGCATTGCAGAAAAGTCTATGCTAATCCTCGAAATTACAAGCATAATGCTGCAATATATTGAAATAAAGTCGATCGCATAGCACTCATCACCGCGCCGCGGACATTTTTGAAAGCCGATTAAAATTCGACCGAAGTGTCAACAGAAATCTGCCGTCTATGGGATGGAATTGGGCCTACTCTATGCAGTCCCCTTGCTTTTGGCGCATGGAAACAAAAAAGTTGCTCATTGCGAGCGATTTGAATGTCTGAGTCTGACTTTAAACATTAAACTTCTTTTTTGATCGGATTAAATGCAAATTCCAATACCCATCAGTTCGGTAAAATATATCTCTTATTGCAATGTTTATATCATATCTAGAAATTTAGAGCGTTTCTCACATGATATACTCCCTGTTGCTCTGTAAAGTATCCGTTCTTAATTGTTCAAGCAATCTATTCCTGGCACGCAGCCTCCGAGTCTCTCGTTGCTCTCAGCTCGGTTCGTGTAAAAACTGAGTGACACTCTCTGTTCGCTCGTAGCAATGACGAATCGCTTCTCGTTCCCACTCTATTTTATTTAGTTCACAGATTAGATCTCTCTTCGCCGGATCCCAAATTCTTACCGCGTATTAGACGCTTATCCTGACGAGTGCAAAGGATAACCTCTATTTCTTAAGGAGACTGATTGATTTCAATTGGAGGCGCTATTTTTATGACATGCGTAGCGATAAAAAATGTAGAAATCGATTATACGGGCGATCAATTTTGAATCCAAATTCAAAGTTCGACTATTCAACAAAAGTCGAAATTGGAACCATAAGGTCGATTAATCGAAAACATCGAACGGTCATTGAAAAACTTTGTACAAAACATTCTTATTATTCATTCGAAAAATACCCAAATTATACACTTCAGTAGAGGAAATATTTACTTAGAAGGCATGGTTGAATTATTTGTCTAGGTAAATAATTTACGAATGCCGGCACGTTCAAGTTTTGCAATCCCCGCTTGGAACCATTCCTCTACACTAATAATTTTAAGAAAGATAAACTCATCGTGATGCTAAATTAACGATCAAAGATGTGCCCTCCCAAATTCACCGGCCTTAGAGAGAAGTTTTTCACGTGGGATGGATGACGTTACCATAAGCCGATGCTGTCGCTGCTGTGATCAAACGAAATGGTCAAGATCGAAGTCGGAAAATGGAGTTTGGAATGAAACTCTAAGGTCATGGCTCGATTTCGATCTCCTAATCGTTGACTAATAAAACTCGATTTTATATTGAAATCTAAATTAATTTTTTCATCACCAAAAATCCGGCAAAAATGTTTTCTTATCCTAACCGCCATTGGTTCAAGAACTTAATTTCGATATATTTTGCTCGATAAGACTCTTTTATAAAAAAAACAGGTCTGTGGTCGGGTTAATTTTTTGTATTCCTTGGAACTCTATCCTGTAATTCTCCATCCTCTAACCACCTCAGAGGTTGAGAAGGCGAGACAGGAGCCGTTGACCGTTTGATGATTCGCTTCCTTTTGAACGTAAAGTCGTGTCAATTAGCACCATCATTTTCCACGGTTATCTTCCCCTGTTGTTTAATTAATGATGATCTATAATCACGAAAATGGTCTCGACAGCCTCGAGAAGCGGCTATGGACCAGGATGAAGAGGGTAAAACGTACAGGGAGGAGATGGGCGAGGAAATGCTTGAGGTGATAGGTGAAAGGAAGAAAGATATCTTAGAGAGATAAGAAGTAGGCAAAATGTTTAAATTGGTCTTTTAGTGAAGCGTGACAGTTTTCTGAAGACTGTGACATGGAAAAGGATGTGGGGTAAACTAGCCTGAAGAGAAGTAAGGTAGACAGGGTTAATTAAAGGGATTAATGTAGATAGTTTTCATGACAACCTAAGGACAGAACTATGTACATTGGAAGGGTTGTGACTTAAGGGTTTGATGGCTAAGTTTGGTCGCTGGACTTCCCCGTAACCCTAATATTACGTATATGTTATCCATGATAATATTTTTATCTTGTTAAATATATATTGGAACCATTTTTTCATGTTGAGGATAGGGGATGTTATAATGTTCATATATTTTATATATAAATTTTAACCTGTATCATGAGCCTCGTTACAATTGCCATGGGAATCAAAGAATCTGGATAGCGTATTGGTCTGCGCAGTAACTCGAAAAACCAAAAGTCCGGCTAGAAGGGGAATTTTTTCTCATGGCATTTCATATAAATATATTGAAACGTTGCTTAGGAGGCATATCGCTTTTCTCCAATGCTGAAACTGGTGCTCAGGATCCACGTACTCCTGCTAAAATATTCTGCCATCAATTTAACGTCTCGCACCTTTTTTTATCTAGTTTGTTTTGCTTTGGCATTAAAAATAATTCATATTTTAACAGTTTACGAGATATCCATCTGAATATTCAGGGTTGAAATCAATATATATTTTCTGGCAATCTCGGTGATATTCAATCCGTGTTTTATTACAGTAGGTATTTTGTGTGAGAACGAAGAAAGTATATTTAAGATTTCTGGTGGATCGATAAGGAAAAAAATGAAAACAAATCGGTGTTGATTGTTATAACGGCTTTCTCATGCGCGAGCTCAATCTAAATTTATGACTTCTATCCATTGTTCTACCGGAAAATAAAATAATGATAAATTTTCCATCCGGGGGAAAATAAGTATTTCGCTCGTTAACAACTGAAACTCTTTCTGATACTAAGACTCATCACTTTAATCTACCATTGTAAATATGGTTTTGATGCAAGGATAACGTAAGATTGGATAAAGAGGAATAGCCTCAGAGAAGAAAAATGGAAATTAAAGAAGTTGCTTAGCATTGAGTTTCAGTTGCAAGAAAAAATCTGTAGGATGTGTGAACAAATTTCTAGAGACCAACAGGTTATGTGCAATCAGTTGTTGATGAGTTTTATATTTTATTCGAATAAAACGCTCACTTTGGCCTGCCACAACTCCTCCGAAACGCAAATGACCTTTTTATTAACAGCAAGTTGTGAGTAAAGTAAAGTAAATTTGCAAAACTGATATTATTATACCAATTTGAATAGTTTTAATAAATATTTAATATTAAATAGTAACTATTTGAGGCTTCTGCTTTGAATTATTTCATTTCAATTAGATGATATTTTCGTAGTTAAAGTAATTAATTAATTACGCAAGTGGGGAAGGCTTATCCGTTGGTCAACGCAATAGAGCAAGCAAAGATAATAACAATAATAATATAATTAAAGTCGACCTACATATGTCTGCATGTTAAAAATGAATTTAATTCCCAAAGAGTTCAGTCAATGTAATTAATTTTCTCTGCTTTTTTCATACATCGTGCTAAAACGAGCAAGTATGAACGCTGAGACTAAATCTGTGCAAAAAATTGATCAATTTACCATTGCATTTTCCATTAATTATTCCTAAGGATTCCGCTAGGGTGTCGAAAATTATAAAGTGGGTCAAAATTTGTTTTGATTCCTAATCCTTATCGCAACGTGGGATTTTTATTATAGTTTTGGCTTGGAGCTCCCGTTATCAAAAATATCCTTAGAAGGCGAAGAGGAGTTTTCAATTCAACGAACGTTAATACGAAATCGTTTATAACGGCTAAGCGATTATCTTCATCTCATATTTTCCGCAGTCAATCTCTCGAACAATAACAGGCATACTCCCACGCGCTACCCAGATGGAAATTCTTCCAAATGGAGAAGATCCCTTGAGCTATAAAAAAAAACTTATATTTCCCCTTCATATCGTCATCTATAGCTCCCAGGTAGTTGGGGAAAATTTCGTATTTAGATTGAGATTTTAGCATCTTAATGGACTGAGGAGATTGGGTATTCGTCTTCGTTTTTTTGTATTCGGGCCAAAGTTCGTTCAGGCTTTGTTTATCCATCAGTTCTGCTGACTTATAATTCAAAGCTAAGAGCTATCTTGCATCATAAACGCAAATAATACCTTTTGGTGGCCAAGTTTTTCTTCGCCATTGTCTTCTTCTTGCTCTCTTTACAGCTTATAATTAGCCCGTCCCTCAATTTGCCCCAAGAACGAAGCTGGAGCATCTATATACATATAGATTGAATGAAAATTCAAATGAGATTTTACACCAGTAGGTTCAGAAGTGTAATATTCTTATCTTTACCCTACTTCGCGTGCAAAATCAGTTGAGATAAAAACTGTGTCAAGGCCTACAGAATGTTGTCAGTTTGTAACCCTGTGAAATGTTAATTTAAATCGAGGATAAACTAGTGTTTGCGTATTCATAATTATTTGAGCATTTTTTTCAAACTTATAAAGTTTTAGTTATCGAGACACAATTTAGTACCGAATGGTGGAACTGAAGTGTAGAAATCTCGTCTTGCATATTTTATTTTTAAGGTATTGATATCCATAAAGTTAGACGTGTGGGGCATTACTAAGTGACTTCGTTAGTTAACTCGCAAACAATTAAGGATAAATGTCATTTACTGGTTCTGCTTCATGATGAGTTAAGCTGTTTGTCCAAGTTTTTGTGGCTTAGGCTTAAGGATTACTCAGTAACTTAACCTAGTTCGAATCACGATATTGGTTTTAATTCGGTGTCTCGTGAGGATAATGTTAGCCGAAATACATAAAATGAATGTTTTTTTTAACGATTTAACAAAAATATTATTTAGATGAATAAAATATATTTACAAAATCAAAAAGTAGTTGGGAAAAAATATCGGACAGAAAATTAAGTAAATCAATTATTTGACTTGACAATTTTGACATGTAACCATGAGCTGTATTGGCTTAGTTGCCATCGATAAATATTGCAAACAGATACGTCAAAATTATTGTATCTTAGTTTTTGACAATTCACCACTGAATGTTTCTTATATGATTATATTATTGCAAAAAACATGGTTTCAATTTTTTTTTTTCGTTTTTTGAATCAAAATTATGAACTCATTTTCATTTCAAGCCCCGGGGAGGGTTTATAATCAAACCGAAACAGCGGCAAAAATGGAATTTTAATTTGAAGACCTACACTCCAAAATTCGAATTTAATATATGATATAATGGTGGCATCAGCACATTGTTACCATTGAGCGTTCGATTTGCACAACCTCTCTCCGCACGTATTTGAGAGAACGTAGTCTGCAGAGAGAAAGATTCGTCACGAAAATTACGTCGGGAGTTCCATGATGGCTTCCGCCCGCATCTTCGTTCACAAACGCACCCGTCCGTGGTGTTTACGCGCGTGAGGTCTCTTCATAAATTATTCGAGAAGCGGTCGCGCCCTCTACCTTAATTGGAGCACATTTGCATATCAGATCGATATCGCCCTCCTTCGGGAACAAATTTGAGATTTCAGAGAGAGAGAGAAAAAAAAATAAATTAAACGATGGACGATTTTCGTCCGATGGCTTTAATGATGGCAGAATAGGGGAAAAAATAATCGCCAGCGGCCGGATGTGCGCGCTAAGTCGATCTCTGAGACAAGACAGAGCCCGAGGGAGAGAAACAATAGTAATGACGCAGAGATGGGAGGGTTTCCAAATCTAAATATCGACGAATTTTCAATCTTTGTTCGCGTCTGGTCCAGTTTGGCGGATCCAAGGGGACCGAATAGTGAAGGCTCAATAGGGTAGTTTCCTTCATCAAAGAAAACGAAATGCATTGATTGCTATTCGTTACCCACCTTTAGGGTTTTCATAAAATACAAGTTATTTGGTTTTAGAAACTCCAGTTTAAACGAATGGCAATGGTCAATTTTAACCTCATTTGAAAAAGGCCAGATTGGCGACCATGCGATTCCACTCCACGTGACGTCACAGGGACCTAGTTTCTACACGAGAGAATAGGAGCTTTACATCGTCTGAGAATACCAATGCATGAATGAAACATCTCTTAATAAGCTCAGGGAAACATCTCTTAATAATCACCTATTAAAACTGGCTAAGATCGGAAAGTTTTCTTCGTTTGATTGTGTATTAATAATCCTTATTTAAGCCAAGCGCTACCTGCTAGCTGGGTACTCTGCTACCTGCCAGCATCCTGCGTCGTATCAGGGCTCAAGCCTCGCCTCAAGGTCACCTCACAGGGCGGCAGCGGGAACCAGAAATACGTCACACGGACTTTTCCCATCATTCCTACTTTGCCGTCGCGTTTTCGCGCGCTTGAAATTTTTCACTTTTCGTTTAATCGCGAAAAATGGGTATCGTCATTCGAAAATCTAAGAGCGATAAATGCGTACTCCAGGAGTAATATTTCGATTTCGGCAATAAAAAAATAATAGGAAACCATCCTATTCCATCCCGTGATTTCTGTCGCCATTTCAGTCGCCTTTTAATCGGTTTTCTGAAATGCCTGCGGCTCTGTGATGTGTGCAATGCGATGCATTTTTTCCAATATGTTGCTGTACCTATAATGCTTGTAATGGCGAGGATTAGCATTGAAAAGTTAAGAATTTGGTAGACCACATTATGTGTATTTTCCGTTTAAACCGCTAAGTATAACTTATTTTCCCATGAAACTCGAATCAATTTGTTCGTCAGGGACCCGAGTGGCGATTTTTGTAAACCAATTTAAATGCGCGGTGGTTGGCAACACATTTGTAGGCCGAATTGAGGATCCTCTTTAGTAATATTCGTTGGAAGACCTCTGTTTTTCTTAGGAAGAGGCCAATGGCAATATTGCGTTCGATATCTCAAACATAACACGAAGTCTGACCATCGTAAAAAAAACCTCTCCAGTTTTTCTTCCCTGTTATGCATATCTTTAAGAGCTAAATAGATTCCAAGTCTCGATTCTCGGGTACGGAATTGAGAATCTCAAATGTATATTATATATTTGTTATAGCTATCATATTTTTCGAATCTAGTGCTTTTTTAACTCTCTAGAAAGTTGCTTTTGCAGTTGCATAAGAAAATAGAATAATTGGCAAATAAATATTGAAATTAATGTTCCTAGTAAGGAACAAATTGATCAATAATGGCAGCAAACTGTGATAAATCCAACATGTAGCACTTACCCTCAGTACAATAACCATTGTTATAAGTATTTAAGCTTCTAAAAGATACTTTTTTTAAAATGGGAATTATGAACCGTCTCTAGTATTATATTATATTCCAGCACATAATTGTAAGTTTTCTAGTTTATTCCTTCAAGAAACGAATCTATGAAAAATCATTCTACGTCGTACATGAACTATTTGACAGAGCGATTAAGCAAAAACCTCCCTATTCTCGATTTTTAGTTACTCTTGGGAGTAAGGAAGCTTCCTCATTGGGAATTGAAAAGGAATGAATATATGGAATACTGCCGGAATACTTAGAAAATATTCCTCGTAAACCTAACATAATTGGCAGAACACTTTAGTAATAATTAAGAATATAGAGGCATAAACTTGGCCTAAAGCTTGGCGTAAATTATTCCAGTACGTCCCACAGGATGACGATAGTTTCATTCACTTCGTAATTGCTTCTAAAATTTTCTCTATTTTTAGTTGCCACCCAATCTTTTTTTGTGAACATGCATTTTTAAGGCTTGCTTAGAAATCTTGTGATTTGGATCCAAACGTTTCATTGGCTTCGTTTCCGCTATTCTCGTAGCGTACGAGGTTAATATCCTCTCCTACGTTCAACGTAAACTACGAATTGTTTAGCCGTGCCACTGAAAGTATACGACGTGGAGGCTTACGTAATAAAATCTAGACTTGTTCTCCCTCCTTGGAAGGATTTCCGGCATTTCGGAAAAAGACAATTCGCAGATGTAGTAAGGGCGAAGACCAATAACAAGCTCCATAGCCGGAAATCAGAGTTCTTGAAACATTAAAATCCGTGGAGGCGAATGCTCCTCTCAGGGCTTTTAAAAATCGTATTTTCGTCTTCGAGGATTCTCCTTCTGTTTGTTTACAAGGAGAAGGTCTGGAGACTCATATCGCGTGGCTGTTCCTCGGCGGGTCCAGAGCTTAAGCAATGTGGAACAGAATCCACGGAAAGCCGGTCTCCTGGAAACGAGATGCTGAGTAGGATTAGACTGACAACTTTTATCCCCGAGTCCTGTGAGCGGTAAATATATCGTCGTATAACAGAGGGATTGAGCATTTTCTTCACCTATCAAATCTACTTGGAAACTCCCTCGCCGTGTTCCGTGATTTATAGAAGCAGTCGTGAACTCACGAAAATAAATTTGGGTATTTTCAAAAGCCCCGCTAAGCCGGAGGTTATTGTGTCAGATGAGATGCAGTAGTGGGACAGCGTTGCAAAAGAGAAACTTCACAGTTTCTCTAGTGTATTTCAAAATGTTTAAGAATATTTTCACGTCTTCGGAACCCTGTTAGAGTGCTGAGTGGAGCACTAACGGATAGAGAAAGAACTCAAGGGGGGGGACGCAAAATATATTTTAAGCTACCCATATTTCTATCAGCTTGAGCAGGTAGAGAATTCAACTACTTGAGCAGAACATTAAAGGAAAACGGACAGAGTAGCAAGGAGGCGTTCATAAACAGGAAGGAGCTTCTGAGAGAATCGTTATGTATCAGTTTAAAGAAAGGTTAGTGAAGAGTTTGATCTGGGGTGTAGCTCTCTACGGTGCGGAAACGTGGACACTGAGGAAAGAAGGCGAGAGATGATTGGAAGCATTCGAGAAGTGGGTATGGAGAAGAATGGAGAGGGTGAAATGGACAGAGAAGAGGAGAAACGACGAAGTGCTGGACATAGTGGGTGAGGAGAGACAACTTTTAGATGAGATACGGAGGAAACAGACGGTATGGATAGGAGGAGTACTTAGCGGGAAGGGGAAGTTGAAAAGGGTGTTAGAGGGTAGAATGTTAGGGAAACGAGGGAGGGGAAGAAAAATAATAGGACTTTTTAGATATATTGAAAGGGAGTAGGCCTTACAGTGAATTGAAGAAGGCATTGCTGGAAGTAAAGGGAGGTTCCCTGATCACTTCCTTAGTACTCCATGTAAACCTACCTTAATCGGTGAAATACTATAATAATATTTTTATCATAATGAAAAATGATGAAGTGGGCATAGCTGGATAAGAGGGTGAAAAGTCCCCCCTCCGGGATTTTTCCCGTACTTGGGGTATGCGATTTGGAATAAAATAGGACAAACCTCCCCACATTTCCAGCCTACTAGATGCCCACCAGGGCCGGCTAGATCTAAAATACGATTTTCACTCTTTTTTTGATATCTCGGTCAAGAATGCATATTTTTTAATGCGGTTTGCGGCATTTGAAGCCTTATTTAATGGAGCAGATTGCCAATTGTTTTCAAGAACTTTGAGCAGGACAAAAAGATATGGCGTCGATTTTAAAATTTCTAACGCATGTTTTCATAAAAGATGTTTGAGAGGGCTAAAAAGAAAAAACGTTTTCTGGAGGTTTTTTTAAATACCTTTCGGCTGGCGTATTGAAAAAAATAATTTTTAGGTGGTGGTACATCGCGAAAAAATGCGATTAAAAATATGCGATTTTGACCATTTGGCTCTATGCTTTGGCCCTCCATAACACCCCTTTTTATTTATTATAGTATTCTACCGACTAAGGTGCCCACACAGGAACAGAATTGTATGGATACTGGTGCCGAAAATGGCTTCACGGCCCTTGAAAACGCCCGAGTAAGCTAAAAAGAATTTCCCGGCCTCCAACCCCCCTCCGTCACACCTTTCAAACGCTAGAATAGGTTTCATTTTACCGTAATAAACGCACCATGAGAATTTATTGAACTTCCTCGATGTCCTCCTTATCAGATATAAATTCATTGAAATCACCTCACCTTTGCTAAACCATTGGGATTTCATCATAAGTTAATGATAGCTGTTTGCTGAAATGTAAAAAAAATTATGGGTTTCAACTTTTTCCCAGTTGGCATACACATAAAAAAATCTGGTGAACATTAACTAGCCGAACAGATGCATTTTCTGTGCATTTTCATTATACAATTGTATATTGACTCCAGGATGTTAATGAAAATCTGTCTTGAAAGGTTATTCGTTATCCTCTGTATATTCATTGATGCATGTTATTATATATATGTCCGTCAAAACAATTCTAGTTAAAATCACGTCCGGTCTTGCGATTTTATCTTGGTACTTCCCATTGGATAAATAATAAAATGTTGCTGCTATATGAGCGCAACACCGTATTCTTCTATTTCCATTACCACAATCACAGCAATATCTTAATATGCTGCCTCATACGATGCCATTCGCTGTAATTATATTCTAAAAATAAAAATTATAGTTCGTTCTATTTTAATGATATTTTTCCTTAATATTACCATTACCTACCCGTCTTAATTTAGCCACGAATCACAATTGATTCAATTCTTTAGTCGCTAATTGAGCTCGTCGGCATCAGCACACTGAACTCTAAATCATCTTCTAAATATGACACAACATCACTAAATATTCTATCCAGAATCAAAATATCACCTTTTTCATAAAATTTTTCATTGGATATGCCAATTGCAAGATTGATTTTAGAGAATCGGCATCATTTTGATTGGCCAAAAAGGTCCGGGCATATCAACCACAACCCATCAAGGGTAAAAATAGGGAATGGTTTACAAAGACCAACTAGTACTGTTCCTGTTTCCGGTTTGGAGCTTGAAAAGAAAAACTATCAGCCCTTGAGTGACTGACCTAATATCCGAATTTCTCGTCGACGTTAACACACTAAGTAACTCAGTTACTTGGTCCCATGACAAACCAGAAAAAGTTCGCGGACAATCAGTTCTCTGGAAAATGGAAGTCACAAAGTTTCGCTGTCACACTGTGGTTAGATAAATCTACGGCCTTGTCCACAGATAGACGAATTTTAGATAAGTACATGCAAGGAAATACTTATGCAATAAATACGGTAAGTGGGAATTTCATAGGTGAAAACCGCTTATCGTGTAGATACTCTTTGCAGACCACATTTTTGAAAGGAATGATCAACCTCCTCTCACCTGCAATCTAGCTTCTAACGGAATAGGATGGAGATAATTTCTAGTGGCATATCCACAAATGAAGCAATAAATGTGCGTAGATACAACGCGGGGAAAACTCAAATCGAGCTCATTTTCTTAATCTATATTCTTAAATTCCGGCATTTTTTGGAGGCCCAGAAGCCATTTTCGGCACCATTATCCATACAATTCTTTTCCTATGGTGGTCACCTTAATCGGTAGAATAATATAATAAATAAAACGGGGTGTTATGGAGGGCCAGAGCACAGAGCCAAATGGCCAAAATCGCATATTTTCAATCGCATTTTTTCGCGATGTACCACCACCTAAAAATTATATTTTCAATCACGCCTCAATCGGTTGAACTTATTCAGAAAATATCGTGGGGTTAGAATGCGATTACTAGGTAGTACTATTTTTAATAAAAATACCTACTTACTAATAATAATTACTATTACTATTATTATTAGTAGGTAGGTATTATTATTAAAAATAGTACTACCTAGGAATAGCATTCAAACCCAATCCCACGCGCGTCGGCACAGCCTCTGGGCACTACTCGAAAGAGATAACCCTAGTAGCTCTCGAAGGAGGAATAACCCTAGTAGCTGATTTGACCCATTTTCTTGTTTCTATCCATCATCTGCTTATCCCTCCTCCTTCTCTTAACCGCCCTTCTACTAAGTACTGGATATGGTGGGTGAATAGAGGCAGCTTTTAGATGAAATACGGAGACAGAAGGTATGGATGGAGCGATTATTGAGCGGGGAGGGTATGTTGAAAAGAGTGTAGGATGGTAGAATGCCGAGTAAACGAGGGAGAGGAAAGAAGAGACTAGAATTTCTAGATATAATGAAAGGGAGTAGGCCTTATTGCGAATTGAGGAGAAAAGTCCTTGATGGTATAGGAGCCTTCCAGAGAGTAAATGATCCAAGCAAACCATGCTTAATCGATAGAATAATTTAATTAGCTGATAGGAGAGCTGCTTCAAACCAATGTTAGGAATGTTGACTAATGATGATGATGAATTTTTATCAGTTATGGCTAGTGAAACGAAACGAAAATGTTTCATTTCGAACCGGAGGGAAACAAAAATATGGGGTCAAGGTTTAGTTTCGCTCCCGCACGAAATTACAATCACCAAGAAGTTTAGTTTCGAACCGGGACGAAACTTTACCTCCGGGAATAAGACTAAATTAATCGAAACTTCGCTGCTCATAGTTGAGCTTCGATCCCACAGCTTGAGTGGAGGGGGATAGGAGGAAATAGATTCGACCTATTACGTTTGACATGCGTGTGGAGAGGCTAAAGCATTGAGCTTAAAAATCAAATAGCCATTTTTTATTCACCATTCTCCTGCTAGTGGTAAAAATATGAGTGCCCCATGCATCTGATGGCGGTAGGCCGAACCTTTACTTCATTCGACCATTCTTCGTACTCGGTGTGTGGGTCGAAACTAAGCCGTTCGAAGGTGTATCACGTGATCCCTCCGGTGCGAAACGTTATCTGCGTTTCTTTTCGTCCCAGAGTTTTAGTTTAGTTTCGACCCGAAGTAGTTTTGACTCCGATTCCGTTTCGACTCTGAGTTTACCTCCCCGGGTTTAAATCAATTTCGTTCCGTTTCTACATTTCTCTCCCGGGAACGAAACTATTGAAACTTTACTGGTTTTGACTTTCGCTTAGTTTCTATTGCCATCCCTCGGTTTTAAATAGATACTTCGGGATTAGAAGAAAACAGCGTGGCTACCTAAAAGCATTCCAACCCTATCCCACGCGCGTCGGCACAGCCGCTGCGTGAAAAAGACACATCTCGAAGGAGGAATAATCCTTGTAGTGGAGTGACCCATTTTCTTGTTTTTTCCCAATCTCCTTCTCCCTAACCTACCTACTCGGCTGCCTGCTCTCGCGATCTCACGGAAGAAAAAAATCCCCTTTTCCGTGTCTCTCTCTCTCTCCTCAAATCGAATCCCCGGAGCGGTTAGCAGCGCGTTTTTCCCCTCGCCTCCGCTCCGCGGGAGTTTAGTCCATAAAAGACGCGGTTTTGAAAGAGAAAATGCCTCGCCGCCGCCGCGCTCTCATGTCGCGGGGAGACTGGGGCTGTCTCTTTTCGGAAGGTGTCCCGCTGAGTTTCACTCTGTCATGCCCACGCTGGATACCTCCTCTTCTCTCCCTGCACGGCTGTTCCTCGATCTATGACGGTCGGACGAAAGCTAAATGCTGAAGAGACTCCCAGCTACGATAATAATACGCTCAGGGGTCGCGGACCGACTCAGGTAAGTGGCGGGCCATTACGGCACCTTACGGTGTACAGGCTATATGCGCAGAACGTGAGTAGCCGCGCGTTAGTCGCGGGGAAGACGCAACGTTTAGATCAGGGGTTCCCAAACTTTTTTGTACCACGCCCCCCCCGCTACACATATCAGCTTTCCATTTTGCAATACCCTATTTCCACGGTGCCGTACATACCAACTCCTACTTGTACAAGTACTTGTACTCGTACAAGTATGTGCCTACTTGATACGGTGAGTAGGTAGATTTTTTTGTTCACTGTTGAATGCGGTAACGCAGAATGGAAAGATTCAATAATTGTACACATCTGAGGAAATTCTTTTTGTAATTTTTTATTTATTTCATTTGGGTGTCACGCCCCCCTGGACTTTCTCCACGCCCCCCCAGGGGGGCGCGCCCCCCAGTTTGGGAACCCCTGGTTTAGATTGAGTAGCGACCTCTTCGCGCGACGCATCCGTCGTCGACAAAGTCGCTCTGTCGCCATCGAATACCGACTGTCGCGGCGTCTATGACGCTCAAATTCTTACTGAGATGGGGGTATTTCATTTCCTTTTCCCATCTATCACCCCGATGATTTCTTGGTAGGGCTGCCGAAGTATTTACTCTGGAATTGAACTCAGAATCCTTCGTTCACCTCCCCAATACTCGACCCACTGGCCCACAACCTTCCAGAACTGGCTGTTGAGAATGTGGTACAATTTTTTTTACAGATTACGTATTTTTGCAGTAAATACAATCCCTTGCTGTGGGCAAGGTGGGCTGAAATCGAAAAAAAGCCGAAAAAATCAAAAATATTTTTTTTAGTATCGAAGTTATAACTTTGCACATTTATTGTCAATATATTGGTGCATATAAGACAGATAGTGTTTTTAATGGGCTACTTAAAAAAACACTAGGACTCAAAGTTGAACAAATTTTGCAAAAATTGCCTGCATGGAATTTTTGTCTAAATCCACTATGTTAAAACTTTTGTAGTAATTCAATTGTAACAAAAATGGACATTCAATAGTAAAAAAAAAATGTACATAAATGGGATGAATGTCGCGACAGTCCGTTGACGAGCCTTTTGGGGTAGTGGCTAGAGGTATTACAGAGTAAATTTATATTCACAGTTACATAGGAATACTGCCCAAGTCAGAAATCAGTCCTTATACTTTGTAAATGTTTCCCGGCCACTTCAACTACCGTTGGTTTATCCACCCAATCTCAAACAGAACCCTTTGACAATCATTATTCGTATGATGACATGACGATCAGGGGCGGAAACATTCGTTTTGGGAACGTGAAACAAGTGCAATCGCCCTAAGATAGGATCTGGGTAAATATGTGTCAGCGGTTTTGACCTTGCCACCGCGGGTTTGTCAACAGATGGTCGAGTCAATAATGATACACCCGCTGTGGGGAATTAGGGATTACAAAACAGCCGTCATGAGCCGTGGGAGGAATATGTGGCCTTTGCCGGCAACTTGAAGTTTATTCCCGCTTCGCTCATTCATCTTTCTGACCACGAGCTGCCTACTCGAAATTAAATTATTTAAATGCATTTCCTCTAGTTTTGAGTTTTTGATATGGTATATTGTCATTGTAATATTTTTTTAATTGAGGAAACAATGGTAGCCTATTTTGTAATGATATCACCACTCTGAAATTACCTCAATAACTCAAGTGCCACGCCCGAAGTTTGGTGAGGGCAGAGCTCATCTCGTGATAAGTCTAAGGCGTGTTGCGAATAAGCATGTATATTTTGCTAGTGTGCATAGTATTTCTATGACCGTGCGGTGTGAATGTGGTGGTCCTCTTGCATGCTGCATGTTGGTGATTTGCCAACCCCTGCCAAACACCCTAGAGGTGGCTCGCAAAGTTTTATGTAGATGTAGATGCGAATTAGGCTTGGTCAGCATCAATTTGGGGGCTTTATTCTCTACGATAAATACAACTCAAACTTCTCTCACGCATTGGAATGGTAACCGAGCATTTTCATACACTTTCCCTTTACAAGGATACAAACGCTATTAAACTAATAAAAATTTTAAAAACTTGATAAAATTTGGGGGGGTCAACCCCCGTGAGCCCCTAAATCCGCCCCCTGGCTAGGTCGTCTAGTTGCTTACCCTATGCGACATTGCATTTTGTGCGATTTCGTAGGAGAATTCTCAAGGCATCACACGGGATTATAATCCGGAACCTTTGGATTTGCATCCAAGCGTTCTACCCACAAGGCAACTCGATCTCTCTTATGGTTAGGTTAAGGTTACATTAGGTTTTACGTTACGTTTTAGGATTACTCTAGGTTTTACCCACACAGTTTGCAATAGTTATTTTTTGCTCTTGAATCAACTTAGCATAATTCTTCGTTAAAATTCACTAACTCTTGGTTAACTATGTGGTATTCCATTATTCTGTCTATATCCAGGAAATCTTCGTTAAAACTTTCGCGGGTGCTCGTCATGTTGAAAAGCACGAGAGAGCAATTCGACTGGGGCAGTCAACGAAGTCCGCGGTAGCCGAACACGCAGCGCTGGGCCACACAATCGACCTTAAGGAAGCAAAAATTGTTGCGAGAGTGAAAGGCTTTAAACAGAGACTCGTAAGAGAAGCAATAGAAATATCTAAAGAGGAGAAAAACAACTTCAACAGAGACTCTGGCCTTAAAATCAGCCGTACTTGGCAACCAGTAATCGGCAAAAATATTCGACAACCTACTCCTCCAACCTCTCACTCCCCTCCCCCCACCACCTGACACGTATACCTATATATATCAATTTTAAATCCCACCTCTTCAGATTCCCTTGAGAAAGCGACCAGCATAGGTCGGGAAACGTTGGGGCCACCCAAAATCTGACGCGGCGATATAGCCCAAAAGTTTTAATTCAACACAACTTAGCATAACTATTCTCAAAAATCACTCGGATGCAACTTTGAATGCTAGTGGTATATGAGAACAATTTTATGACCGAAATCTTGTTTATTTGCCAGTTGCCATTTATTTTTCTTTGCCATTTGAGGTGAATTTTTATCGACACTCATACCATATCAATAGTACTTTTTTAAAGTTATATTGATAGAAAAATCCAATGACATGTCTCTCGCTTGCAATTTACTTACGTTATTTTCTTCCTCAGTCAACTCTGTTCGCCTTTTGACATTCTTCTGCCCATATTTGTATTGAAAATTCATTGCGTGGCCTATGGGCATACCATAGTATAATGCGTCCTTGCATCTCTAAGAATACTTTACGAAAATAAAAGTCATGAAATTTCTAAATTAACCCTGCTCGCCTTCTTCAGCTTGGAAGACATTGGCATAAGATAACTCTCAATATTGTTTTAAACGTCATTCTTTGCGTATCTGTCAATTTCATGTCACTCATAGGCGGCGCCGAAGGCGCGCACAGTTCTTACTGTACCGGTGCGTCAACCTCACCTCAACCAGTCAGAATTACAAAGAATAAACGGTGGCGTGAGCATATGTTCTGTTGTCGTCTGTGGTTAGGTTTGTGTGAAAAAAAAACTTGCAAATTAATTTGACTTGATATTTTACTACCAAAGCCAAAATATAATTATACATGTATATTTTTTAAACGTTCATTGCATTCTTGTGAACTTTTATTTTATCAATATTTTTATTGTCATTATATCTTTTATTATTTTTTGAATATTTAATTTTTTTTCTTCTTTTTTGGTTATTTTTCTATTTTTAGTATTATTATTTTTTTTTAAATACACAACATCACAACGGTGAAATTCAAGTTATAATAAATGCATTTGAAAGACCCATGATTGAAGGAGGTTTAGAAATAGGATAGACTCCTAGGCGAGTAATTTGGTGTGGCAGTGTGTACGTAGTTGGGATACTTGGGTCGTGGTCCCATATGTCTGTAATTAGTGTGTTGCCTGTGCCCTTCAGCCTGGACTTAAAGTTTATGCAGAGGTGAGAAGTGAATTCGTTGATTGTTGGGAGTTTGTGAGCTTTACGGACATGGTGAATATTGATTTATTTGCTTAAATTAAGAAGGAGGCGGATTGTTTTATTTTGAAAGGACTCTCATTTTTTTTACAATAATTGGTTCCTAGCTATTTATACTAGAACATCAAAGGATGTCCAGCTTTGGCCGTATTCTTTATACAGCGTAGAATCAAGCGTTCATTGTGGCATGGAAAATTTCATTGGAGTATCGGTGAATTATTATTAAAGTTTCATTCCGACTAATTCTTACAGGCATCTCTTTGGCCGAGCAAAATGAATGGATTCGTAGGCAGTTTGTCTCCGTTAATTTGTGCCGTACTCGACGCGTTGCTCTTGAGCGGAAAAGAAAGGCAATTTCTAGTGTAAAAGAAGCGTAAACCGTGAGCCCTATCGTAGCTAGGGTTTTCCTAAGGGTATCTTTGCTTCCCTAAATCCTGAGTCGACGGAGATACCCACGCAGTAGTAGAATTAATCTCTCTTTCCAGCCGCATTCGCTAATAGGAAAACCTACTTCAGCCGCCGTTGTCGCCAGGAGAGTAAATAGAGCCACGCAACTCGAAGGCATCTAATCTCCATCAAGGTCGGCGCATTGTATTTTCATTTCAATGAAGTGATTCATGAGGTAACACTCACTCGAGTCAACGGGAGCGAGTATATTTTTGGCCCACTGCCTCTGTTTGCTACATTTTGTCATTGGAGGAGATTATAGATTTCCCGTATTCATATTGACAGATGACTCTGAAAACAGTTTCCAAGGTATCATAACTTTTATTGTACAATATTCGCCATGCTATATTGGCACCGAGTTCAACATAAATTTTATTTTCTCATCGTTGATTATAACCATAGTAACTTTTAAAATATAACATCATTTTAAAACAACCCGTATACTGTTTTGCGACATTTATCGGAAACAGTTATGTGTAAAAATATGGATTTATGCCTAGCAATTATGGATCAAGTGCTGCTTTCACATAAAGCTCTCGAGGTGAAGCTAACCAGCTCATTGAACAGTTGAGTAATGCAATTGGAAACGATCATATCGTCATTATCGGCATTTGATCATATGTCATAGATTAAATCAGGTGAAACTAAGCATTAGTAGCGACTATTGTTTTAGAATCGTGTCAGTGTATACACGTTTTCTTTAATGGGGTGAGATTGATACAATTTTGTATGGCTGATTTTCGAAAACAAATATTAATGATATACTTATACCGGATTCACATTTTGTCGAGGCTGGTTATAATTATGTCACCTACGCTATCGCGAAGCGGATTTCTCGGCTTTTTCTTCGATGGTATTCTACCTTACGGAAAAAAGAGCATGTTCTTCATTTGCTCTAGGAATAACGTCATAAACGCATTTTTCAAGTTAAAGGCAAGAAATTGTTGGCAGGGAATTTCTATGACGGATAATTAGATTTTGAAAGTGATAATGAGTTATTCATGCAGAAAATGTTACCTATAAATTCATTATTTTCCATTTCTACTATCTTATTATGAATTACGGAAATCGTGCCATTACTTTATGATAACCCTGTATTATTTTCAGCCGATTCGTCAACACTGCAACGCCTATCTCTAATTTTAATCTAAAATTTAACTACCTAAATGCATCCTCGGAGTCGTTCTTATAAATATAACTATCCCTTGAAATCTTCTTGAAGTCGACTAAGTGCATGCAAATTATATATTTATTAAAGAAAGCCAAAATTCCAGAGAATATAAAGATTAATTGCGGCCGATCAGGAATGCAAGAAATCACTGAAATACTAAATGGTTAATCCGTGTTGAACCTCCGCCAGATTTTAAGGTGTATGCGGGAAAAGATCTCTTCGAATGTGGAAATTTTCTCGGAACGATTATGCGTGACTGTAAGTGTCTGCCAGGCGGTAATTCAATCTCGGAATCCACTCGTGATTGCATCACCATTACCATTCAGCGGCGGCCTCTCCGGTTTTTAATATATGCAGATGTATTCATTTTCCATGGTATTCTTCAGAGTTGTTATCCCATGCATTTTGGGTGGTGTACCTCTCTTTGTCCGGAGTGTGGCGCTTTACGACGCGGAAACATGGACACTTATAAAGGAGCACTAGAGAAGACTGGAGTCATTCGAGATGTGAGTGTGGAGAAGAATGGAAAATGTGAGGTGGACGGAGAAGAGGAAGAACTACGAAGTGCTGGACATGGTGGGTGAGAAGCAGCTTCTAGAGGATTACGGAGGAGACAGGAAGTAAAAAGTAGATGGGGAAAAAACTTGAGCAGGTAGAGCAATTCAACTATTTGTGTAGCATTAGAGGAAAACGGATACAGAAGTGAGGACATCAGCAAGAGAATTACGTTAGCAAAAGAGGCGTTCATGAACAGGAGGTCATGAAAGGATCCGTATGCAAGAGTTTAAAGAAAAGGTTTGTGAAGGAAGAGTCTGATCTGGAGGGTAGAGCTTTACTGTGCGGGAACGTGGGCACTTAGGAAGGAGGACGAGAGAAGACTAGAGGTGGATCTGATGCTTTCCCGGCGTATGCTGGTAGTGAAGGCTGTTCGGGTGATCCACCGGGTAATCTCCTTCATGGCTGCGGACGTTTCGGGGTACGAGTCGTACTCCATCCTCTGGGCTGGATGAAGAAGCCCTGAGGTTGGATTACGACTCGTACCACAAAACGTCCGCAGCCATGAAGGAGATTACCCGGTGAAGCACCCGAACAGCCATCACTACAAGACTAGAGGCGTTCTAGATGTGGGAGCGGTGAAGAATGGAGAAGGTAAAGTGAACGGAGAGGAGGAGGAACTACGAAGTGCTCGACATGGTGGGTGAATAGAGGCAGCTTTTAGATGATATACGGAGGAGACAGAAGGTATGCTGTTAGAGGGCAGTGATAAACCCCCCCCCCCCCTGAGCTCAGGCAATTTTATTAAGTTTAATCTATTTTATATAATTTGATTAATATTACTTATAGAATAGTGTAAGGATTGATAAAATATACATAAGAAGGCCGTAAAACTCACCATTTTGAACCATTAATCTTAAAATTTTTCTGGAGGAAGGTCCTCGCACCTCCCGCTTACCCTGGCTGGTATGCCATACCCCTAGACCCCTCAGTATTAGTTGCGCCTGAAACCCCCCCTAGCCTTAATTCCTAGCTGCCCCCCTGTTAGAGGGTAGAATATTTGGTGAACGAGGGAGAGGAAGGAAGAGAATAGGATTTTTAGATAGAATGAAAGGGAGTAGGCCTTATTGTGAATTGAAGAAGGAAGCACCATGCACATGAAGCACATGCAAGTGGGGACTGCCAGAGTACCTCCTAAATACTCCATGCAAACCTTCCTTAATCATTTGAATGCTTTATTAAACCACCTCTCTTTTTCTTTCACCTACTCTGTCAGTGGTTCAGCCCGAAGGTTGGTTTGGATCGGTTACAATAGTTCTCATCCCGAACTAAGCTACTGACGGGAGATTTTCACAAAATTCAGGGAAGGTGGAGCCAGTTACTTCCCCTGAACCGCCTTTGCGAGTCTAGGATTTGATAATCGGGTTTCCAAAAAACTAACTGTGGCTAAGATAATAGGGTTAGGGCTTAACCCAGGATTTGAGCCCTGAACCTTTATGTCTGCGCCCAAGCTTTGTGAAGTATGTTGGGTGATACAATTCTTCTACGTTTGAATTTTTTCAAGTAGCTTTAGAAGCTGCATTACTTCCTCTTTAAGTCGTCATGGAGACAAACGTGGGGAAATTTAGAAAGCGGTACAGTCCCATTTTGGGAAAATTAGGTTTTCCTGAATGATTTATAATCATGAAATAGCCCAGAATATGGTAATCATTCGAAGTTCTCCATTTAAACTGTGCTATTTGAATACGAATAATATTCTGTTTAATGTACGGGTAGTTCAGATTTTGCAAGAGTAAACGATATCCATCAATAATAATTTTATCTATTTGACATGATATTCACGTGTTGTCGTCTCAACCTGTGAAACATAGTCTACATATATATCAGTTTTTTGTTCCAACTGTGATGGTTATTTTGAGTAATTTTGGCATGATTCAGTCAATATGTTACAAATGAAGAGAATTTTCGCAGACAGCTCTGGTCATAAATTAAGTTATTAATTATCAGGTTGTTCGTAGAACCATTTCTCAATTATTAAAATTTATTCAACTGGCTGATAAGTCAGTATTACAACATTATTATCCTTTATTTTTTATTTTAAGTGAGTGAAGCTATTACACGCTTAATTTATTACCTCTGAGCGTAACAGATATTGTAATCACAATGTGGTCTTTCAATTTGAATTGAAATATGCCTTTTCATGCGGTACCGGTAAGCGGTAGCACAACTCGGTTACTTACTATATACCTATGTTGATATTTGTGTAGGCTGTGTTCTCCTTGGCAGTTTCAATGAACTTAAATTAGATCTCATTATTTTATACTGTAGTTTGTATGCATTAAGTAACTTATTTGCTTGATAATAGTTTCCCCTTCTTCAGTGGTGAAGAGGGGATATAGACATTATACTCTATCGTGTATCACCTTGTCATGTGGTATTCTTTTGTGCCTTTTGTACCTATAGTTTTGGTGTTTTTATGTCAAGGGCGGATCCATTAAAGTATTACTGCGTGGGTGCAAATCTGTACAGTAGAACGATATCGTGCATTCTCGTCGTTATCAACTCCAACCAATGACGAGGCTTGGGAAAAAGAAAGCTTACCTAAGCCGCGTCCTTATTTCGAGATTTCTGATTCTGCTCACCTTTTTTCCTGTATATTTTCCCTCTTTTCTGGAGTTACGAAACCGTTGTTTGACATGTATATTTGCATGAAATTGGCTTTCTTGCTTGCTTGCTCTCGCCTGAAGTATTATATGTATCCCACACTCTATTCGGTCCACGTTTAGGGATCACATTTCCTCATCCTCTGAAATGACGAATGCACTCAACCTTTTTTTTTCCTTTTGCACAACCCAATCCGGAGTTAAGCCCTAATTCCGCGTGCATGTATACAAAGCATGGAGGAGTTCGTCATGTGTTACGACGAACCTGGATTGAATCTTTTCGTGTCGTGATTGCTGCATGCTTTTGGAGCGAAAATGAAGGAGAGAATAGTGGTGAATAAAAATGTCATTGTGCAGGAGTGTTGTCGGTTGTGTTGAAAGGAAAGATTGTACGCCCAGAGGGTAAAATTATGCGCGTTGTCATAAGTGGGAGCTGGGAGTAGTCTCCTACGAGAGCGTGTGCGAGGCAATGAAAAAAAATGGAACAAGTGAGGAGCGGAGGGCGGTTGGGGAACGCGAGCAAAAACACTATCTCCGTCACTCTGTTGTCACCACCTGTCGCTTCCTTTGCCAAGACTCTTTGATGATTAAAGGATGACTGTGTTTCGAAGTCGCTTGGTTGAGGTCAATGAAACAGCGCCATTTGCGCGCGTATCGCATGTTTATTTTTCACGTTCAAGTTGTGGATAAAATATAGTCACTCTTTTCAATAGTATCGAAAAGTCATCTAGCGGAAAGATGTTGAAATTAAAACATTCAATTTTCCACGGTTATAAAATGTATTCCCAACCTAGGTTTCGGTGCTACAACATCATATTTGAGGTACAAAATGGTGTGTAGTACATTCAATTCATCCAACTTTTAACCATCTTACCTAACACACGCTATTAGGTACATTGCGGTGTATTCAATTTATATCATTAATATTTGTACAGGGGGGGACAGTTAATAGTTGTATAACTTGAATGCGCTAACGCTATTGTGGGCCATTTGGTGCATTGAAGATTATGTTGTAACATCGAAACCTTTGGTCGGAAATAAATTCTATAACCGTGGAAATTGCTAGTGTTTATTTCAATATGGCAAAATTGTACTCCACCACGCTTGGATGTCCGGATTTTATCGGAAAGAAATAAGCGGTCGTTTTTATTCACTGTGGGCCGCGGGTTCTAATTGGCATGGCTACGTGTCATGGAAATACCAGCTAACATGGATATAGTATTGTCCCGGCGAATGATGCTAATTAAGTCTTCACTGGTCCTCCGCCAGGAAAGAGAGAAGATTCAACGCCTCTCTCTTGGTGATGTCAGAGATAGGCGGAGAAACGTCGCAGCGTCATCCACCGTCTCTCTTATCTGGTGGAGAACGCGTGAAAACTTCTATAAAGTACCACTTTTTCACGAAGAATGAAAATGTATCTATAAATTATATTATTGCTTACAAGTTTAAACTTTCTCACCATCTAAATTATGGGTATGCAATAGGTTTTGAAGCCACATGCTTGCTCGTGGGTTACAAGTTACCCTTGGCGCAAGACTCTTGCCGCATTCTAAATCACGCGGTCATTTATGCTTGTGACTTGAGTTTATCATTTCTTAATTACTTTTAATTTCCGTATCTCTTGAGATTCATGGTGTTTTGCCATTTATTTCATTAAGTGGATACTACACGACACTTATTTGCTGGTCTGTACTCATTTTCATTATGGATATTAAGTACTTGAGACGGACGGAAATCGCTAATGGTGATTGGTAAATGATGGAAAATTTATGGATGGTAACCGCAACATCATCCTCCTAACTCCAAATGCGATGGTATCTAAGGGCAACCATTTGAGATGTCTCATCTCTGTGAAGGTCCCTGAATTTGTACTTATGATAAATTATCGTGCGATTCAGGCTTATTGGCACGCATCGTACGAAACTTCAGCTTTAACATTCTGCTTAATGCTAACTCCCTAATCGCAATCTAACCAAACAATCTAATCGGATGGGTCCTCCATTGGTCAAAGGGCAACATCTATACTTGAGTAACTATTTAAATTAAAGTGCAAACCTTATCAAACTCTCGGGCAGCTATTTTTCAAATGCTTTCCATGTAGCTGCTCCCGATACCTCAGAATTTAGTGAATAAAATCCCTGGTAATGTACTCTTTGCTAAAATTAAGCATTTTATTTTATTTGCATTTTGAGGCCTGAATATCAATATAATGAAGGTCTGTCTTTGGGTAGCATTTTCTTGCTTCAGTCTAAGAACATTAATATAAATCATAGAATCAGCAACATTTGTTCTTCTTTTGATATCCCTTGTTTGATTGATGATTTGTGAAAAGATTTTCTTCCATTTTCCAATGGTTTTCATTGCGAAAGGAAAGCGTAACTTTTTTCGTCTCCTCTTGATATTTTTTAATCGCCTTGTTTGAATTTGACAGTTTTATTGCTCATGGCTGTTGAAAACAAAGTTCTTCCTTCAGCTCCAGCTAAAATTTTTGATTCTTTATCATTAAGTATTTCTGCAAAGCAATGTCAATGTTAGTATATAAATCATTTGGGTTTATCTACTTGGAGAACGTTTTTGGTTACGATACAAGACCAATATTTCAGTGTTTTCTTTCCTCCATTCTGTTCATTCGCGAAGTAACTCAAAGATAACCCTCCCATAGTGTTATCAATATGTCATAAAAAAATTCGTTGACCCCGTGTTCTTTTCCTGTGCATAGGAATCGGGTAGTGTTTAAGCCTTCAGACAGATCTTGCCAAAAGTATTACTGATGATATAATTATTAATATTTTAGATGTAATGCGTCATTAACATGTTGTATAAAATGCTTCTTTCTCTCTTTTCTCTCTTACTTTGCCGCTCAATTAAACCTTACCCTCACCTCGTGACATCCTAATATGGCAACCTTAACCTATGCCCTGCCCTTCTCAACATATTTGTTGTCTTTACCATCGATTCTTATTCACTTAAAATCATATTTTACTGCGCAAAATTGTGATTATCTCGAACAATTAATACCTTTCATCCGTTCCTCAAATCTGTAAATTCTCTTTGTGATTTTCAATCGCTATTTTTATTCCAAATATACCCTTAATTTATTTACAATCAACTTACTTTCACGCCATCATTCTCCTGCAACTTGTATGTCATTCATTTTTTTTACCCAAAATGCTAATCTACACAATCTACGCAAACCTTTCATCCAAATATAAACACACTGCTCCTTTGCAACCGTTTATTCAAACGCTTTGTTTAAACAACCATCTGACAAAATATTCTTGCCAATACATCATATCCCCAAAAACATGCTTCATTTCTATATTTTTGCATAAATTTTGTAAAAACAACCACAAAATATTTTTAACTTTGACTTTTGCATTTTCATACTCATCAAATACATCCATTACATCAATACTCAAAAACTCATCAATAATATCCATTCTATCACACTCCCTGCTAAATTCATATTAACCCTTAATTATTTGAAACATTTTTAACAATCTTATTATTAAAAATTGACTAACTTCTCATTACTCCAATTACTCATGTGACTTTGAAATCTGGATACCTTGGTATCTCACTTGATTGTAATCCGATAATAATTCTTCTCCATTGACTCACCTCTGATTACCTATTTCCTCTAATCCTTTTGCTTCTTCATTCCCTGCTAACACTCACAAAAAATAAAACTTTTAATGCTGTCAAATTCTGCTAAACCCAATGAACCCTTTGGATAATAATATTTCGTCTAACCAATTTCCTTAAACTTCGCCTACCTGCCATTCACCCCTTAACCCTCACCGCTTGCACCCCATTCTCACACACCCCTCTAACCCTTTGGCAAAACGCAATGCAGACGCTCCCAAGCGTCGGAGGGTGAGGCGGTGGTTGCAGGGCGCGGCGGTCCACCAGTTCCCGGCGCCGACGACGCGATGGCCGATGACCACGCTACCGCCGGCCCACCGTCCAACCAGAAGGAGGAAGAGGCGGAGGGCGGCAAGCACCCAGAGGGCACCACCCTGAGCGTCGCGGCGCTCCTGAAGGAAGCCCACGGAGGCGTCGAGCGCCGATTCACGCCTCCTCCCGTCAGCCTGACGCAGATATTTCGGGAGGGGGATGGAGGGAGAGGCAAGGGTGGGGGAGGTTCCCTGGGGACACTGGGGGAGGAGGAGGAGGAGGACGGGGAAGGTGGGGGAGAAGGTGGCGGAGGGGAGGGAGGCAGCGCCGGCAGAGGAGGCGCGCCAGTCGCCACCGGACTTCCAGCGGTGGTTAGCGTGCCAGAGTCGGCGGCCGCAGTTCTGACAGGTCCCCGGAGTTCTCCCCTGCCGTCCTCGCGCTTCGAGACATCGCCCGTCATCGCGCCTCTATCCGCTCCCGCCATGGGCAACGGGGCCTCAGGGCTCGGGCCCCTGCACAGGCCCCAAGAGGGCCGAAAGGCCGTGCCCGTCCTCGTGAGCCACAAGGTGGGTTTCATGTGAACGCGGGTGTAAGCGTGTTTTTTTCCCGCCCGTTTTCCATTGTTTTTGTCGTTTGGGCGCGGGAAGTTGGTCAAATGGGGTAATAATTGTCTCGCTGTGAGAGGCGACAACTCCATTGTTTCTTCAATAGATCATCGTCCTGTTCGTGTGTTTGGGAGGTAATCATTTGAGAGAAGTTTGCTGTGAGGTCGTTTCAATCCCAATATCCCTGTGCGCGAATGTGAGTTTATGTGTTTCAGCAATGAGTGTCATGAAAGAAGATATGGTTCGACGGTTTTTAATTCAAAATGTTTGCCTCAACCCGTCCCGATCTATGTGGTATACATTTGTCAGCTGTTCTTCTGATATGATGGTGCTCACGTGTTCAAGATTGTGTTTCTCTGTGTTTCTCCGAGTGTTCTAAATGGTGATTTGTGACGTACCGACAAGGATGCCTACCCAAGTCTCGTTTCCTTCATAGGCCCACAGACAAGAAAATTTTTCCCGTTTAGGTATACGTTGTGACCAGTTTGATTTGCAGTTAAATAAATGATTACTCAGCCCAGTATTGCGTTATATTCCTAGCCTAACATCATGTAGGTAGGTCGATGAGTTTGATAACAGTGTGTTTTCATCTGCATCTTGCCAAGGAATCTTGTAAAAATTCCGCTGTCTACGACCTGCGTTCTTCCGCTGCCCATGCGGGGAAAAATTTGGTTCCACTATCCTTAATCCCTCTCTCCGCAACGCTGGAATTTTTCTCCGCTTTGGAAAAGGTACCTTTTTCGACGGAAGAAATGTCCACATGACTATGGCATGTGCTCCAAACTCGCCTTTTGGTATTTAATTCACAAGGAGAAATTCGGGAAATACAGCGGAAGGGTGGAAACTATATCTTATGCCAATAAAAATGAAATGCCCGACTAATTATACCAAAAGTTCCAGCGATAGGTTTGAAGTGATGAAGAAGGAGCTAGTTTTATGCAAGTTTTGCAACTTGGGAATGATAAGTTATCTGCTAAGGTATGGCTATTTCGCCCTACGTCAACTTACATTGTCATGTCTATCTTATGTGGTTATTATTGTTCATCTTGTACTAATTCCTACAGACCTACCTCAATAGTAAGCTCTGCTGACCAATACAAAGTAGTGAAATGCTAGTGTTCGCAAGTCGCGTGACATAAAATCCAGAGTGGCAGATTTACCTGCTGACGTTTCTTTTCCGTTGATGCCTGAAATTAGAAATCTCTCTCTTCGAGGGCCGAGTGATACGTTTTAGAATTTGTTCTCTCATTTCCTTATTATTTTAATTTTTCCGAAAGACAGTTGTTAGTTAGGATTATTTCGGTAATTTTTAAGTTGCAGTAATGAAATCCAACCTTAAAATTGACCTGTCCGTAATCTTCTATTTCTTCAAAATTCACATTACGGTGCTCGCTGACCCGCTTAATGTTGACTCACAATGAAATAAACTGAAAAGATTTTTAATTTCCGAAGAGATACCATTACTTTCAATTGATAACTAGACATGTGCGACTATTTTTTCACGTCAGAAGACATTCGAGGAATATTTTTTGCCCTGATATCAATTCGTTGATATAATTTCTATGGCGATTACTCATAATATTTTGTATACTGTCAGTTTCTTCTTCTAATGAATCTACTTTGATGACTCTCAGATTGTTTGTTTACCTTTCGGTACGTGGACAATGTTGATATTCTTCCATCCGTATAATCAGGCCTGACGGAACCTTGAAATTGCTTATTTGTTTTTCTTATGCACGGATGGATCTCTGTGGCGAGTTTGTTAAGAATGAGTTGATTTCTCATCCTAAGGTCGCGTGTGGGATCGTTTAGTGTGATTGGAGACATTGGTCCGCTTTTCGACAGAGGTTCTGCCGCGACTTTTCGTGGTCTAAAGGGATGCTTCCAAAATGTCATTAGTATTGTTTAAAATATTCTATAATTCCATTTCTGAAACCGTCGGTATCAAAAAGACTACCTAGGTTATATTTGATGTGAAGGAGCCATCTAATACCAAAAAGTTTCAGTTGATATTTTTCCTGCTATTTGAGTAGAATGTTTGGATTTGAAGAAAGGATTTTTTCATTGCAAGTGTGTTCAATTCAAATGTATTTTGACTTCAGTTGTAGCATTGATTTCATTGAAACTTAGTATCATAGTAGTATAGCCGGCCTTTGTACGAGTCTATTTTTTTGCTGCTCGTAATTTTGTTTTACTTACGAATTTTTTTTCTTCGCAGTGACATGCATTCCTCAAAGCAGCCGTAGATACTAACGCATTGTAAAAAGCGCCTTCCGAAAGATAAAACAAATGAATATCTATTTTTCAAAAACAAAGTTTGATAATTTACATTGACAATTTCGTGATTAAAAACTTAAATCGTTCTGATCCGCGCTCATTCATTCATTAAGAGGTTCTGCCGCAAATTTTCGTGGTCCAACGTGTTAGATAACTCCAAATTTTCTTAAGCTCTCTTTTAAAAAATTCCATAATCCGCGCGCTCACCCATACGACCTAGACCACATTATCATAATATTTCTAAAGACCTTGCCGATGCCCCATAGATTCTGAAACCTTGTAGTAATGGCATAGAAGATTGAAACGTACGTTACGTTGGTGTTTTCGGGCGATACTTTGTGGAATGTTCAGAACATTTTTTATGAAAAACTTAAACGTCTGGTACCAGAAGAAGACTTTTACCGTCGAAACCTAGGTCTTGTTTTACCAAAAAAAAATCTGTGGAAGAACAAAGTTTAACTTACACAATCAAAACGTGGGTTACTTACGTATTTTAAATCGTTAATTTCAGTAACTTAAACCAAATTGCATCGCAGTCAAATTCTTACAAATAACAAATGGTGCGTATTTTGAAATATTCCTGGAAAATGACACATTACGCGAGTCTTTTTTTTCGGATGGAACCTCTTTAAAAATTCTCCTGACCCAGTTTGCTCCGAAATCGTTCTCCCACATCAAAAATATAATCGAGCGTCAGATGGGTGTTCCCCAAGGTGAAATCTTCGCCCTTAAAAAAATATCAAACGCTTCCCCCCACCCCACCCACTTCAAAGTGGATGGCGAACGATTTTCGTCGTGCGCCAAAACCACTGGCGGCGCCTCGCGCGCTCAACATGCGACGCAGTCCAACAGGTGCCAAACTATTTCAAGTGCATCCCTCGGAGCCAGGCAAAATAAGAACGGCAGCTCCTCATCGCCCTTTTAATTCTACATCCCGAGGATGACAATTCTCGTTGGAACACGTTCTCCACCCTCTCTTAAGAGGTTTGGGGGATAAAAATCCCCCCAGAGCTCTGAGAATTTTTAAGTTGAATCCATTTTACTTAATTGGATTGGGATTACTAATAGAATAGTGTAAGGATTAAGAAAATTTCCCTCAGAAAGCCGTAAAACTCACCATTTTGAACAGTTTATTTTAAAATTCCGCAATTTATTAATCCCGCACGTACCTCTTCTCCTGGTGGGTATTCCTTACCCCCTCATACCCCGTTATTACTAGTTTTACCTTACCCCCCCCCAGCCCTAATGCCTAGCTGTGCCCTTGGTCTCAATCTTCGTAACCTAGTCTTTTTGCGTCATGGATGGAGTTTTGGGGTGACTGGGCATACAGCCTGGCCCCATGGACGTACCCAGAATCAGGGGCGCAGATAGGAATTAAGGCCAGGGGGGGGGGGTTTCAGGCTCAACAAATTCTGGGGAGCCTGGCGGTATTGCATGTCCGCCAGGGTAAGTGGGAGGTGCAGGGGCCCTCCTCCAAAAACATTTAAGATAAATGGTTCAAAATGGTGAGTTTTACGGCCTTCTGAGGGATATTTCATTAATCCTTGCAGTATTCTACAACTAATATTAATGCAATTACGTAAAATAGATTAAACTTGAAAGTTTCTCTGGGCTCTGAGTGGGGGGGTTTTATCCCCCAAACCCCCTCACTCGATGCGCCACTGCCCAGAATTAAAACTAGGGGGGGTGAACTAGCTGCGGTCGTTCAAGTTGAGACATTTTTGTACAGAAAAGGTTAATGGAACCAAAATTTTAAGGAAATTATGACTGCAATTTATTAGTTGTTACAATTATTTTCTTGAAAAAAAAATTATTTTTATTTTATTTCCATGTATTATATCAATATCATTTTTCATCAAAACGAAAATGTGTTCATAACTTTTGTTTTGAACTTGATTCATTTTCGCTTTTAGGGGGGCGGCAGTTGCCCCCCCGCTGGGTACGCCCTTTCCGGGCCCCCCTAACGAGCGGCGGATCCAGGTTAGGGACAAGGGGGGGCTAATCTCACAGTAGTAGTGGGGGTATTAACCATAACCATTCGAATTACCAAACGAATTACCATTCTATCTAGTGTATTTTGGATACCCTAGTCCCTCTCTGAATCTGTCGTTTTATTGTAGCATACCAAAAGCGTGTAAAATATGCCCAAAGTTTAGTACTAATTTTTATGTTTCAATACGTTAAAGAAGGTAAATAAATCGGAAAATATAACTAAATACTATTGTAAAAAGTGAGAACCTCCAGTAATTTCCATTTTATTTAGTGTGTGTTTTGACTCAATGGGGGGGTTGGTATATACGCCCCTTAAACTCCCCATAAATCCCACTTCCCCTTGCTTAATTGGTGATTTGTCCAAAAAAAGCACGATAGCTGTAGAAATACCAAAACATTTTAGCCTTAGATAGTACTTAAAATGCTGTTTTCAGAGGCTAATACAAACAAATTTTACACGAGAGGGGCCCAGGAACCCCCCCTGGTCTCACTAGGAGAATTTTTATAGCCCCTAAACCCCTGTCGGGAAATGCTGCCTCCCCCCAACCCACCCAAGACTCTAAACTCCGCCCATGTTTTACGTGACACGTTTTCGTGGCAGTTTAGTCTAGAATCTGGGTTATTGAGCCTTGCTTACTTTGAAATAAGTACTAGATATTGTGGCGCAAGATCAACTTTTTCTCGTTGAAGAATTGCGTTGCGTTTTCGTTTTGCTTTTGACGGTACAAGTGCGCGATTTATTAGCGTGACCTGAGAATGGGTGTAGATAGATTTGCCAAACGCGTAATTGGACTTCGCTAGCCGAGTAATTTATCCGAGGTATCCTTTAACGAAGGAGAAAAGGGCGGTTGAACTTCATTTTCTGAACAGTTTGAGATTGGTGAAACATCTATCCTGTGTTAATTGAGCAATATATACCGCGAAAGAAAATGTTTTATTATATTTCCCTTATAATTACCTAACTTATCGCAGCTCAATCATTTACCTACCCTACACTACCAAGGTGGTCATCCTTTTTATTTTATTGCGTTGCAATGTATGTTTTAACGGCGGTTAGCTAACTATGGGGATATCGTTGGCGTTGACTCCTCATCATGTGTTCCCTCAATGAATGTAATGGTTTAGGCAGCTTTCTACTTGGAAGGATATTAAAATGAATCATGAATCACTAGTATTTGTTGTTTCAGTATACTTTTTCTATTGATATGGTACAAATTTCCGCTCCTTAGGGCAGCATCAGTTGCGGCATACTGTTGTGTTGACGGATGCTAACGTATCTTTTCTTATTGATAACGTAATGGACGTAATTGAATGTAACGTCCAAAATTATTCGTAATATTAAAGCAAAGAGGGATGGGCAGTCACATAGGCGCATCTAGGGGGGGGGTTCACGGGGGCACGTGCCCCCCCCCAGACCCTTAAAAAATATGCAAGATTTTAAATACGGTCCCGTTATCATTGCGTTCGTTTAGTATTACTGGGTATCCTTGTGCCCCTCCAGAACAAAATCCTGGATCCGCCCCTGGCAGTTCAAGTAATGAGGAAGTGCTACGGAAGAGTGAGAGAAAAATGAAGTCTTCTTAAAACCTTAAGCAGAAGACGGTACAACTTAGTTGGCCGGATTATGAGACATGATGGCCTGATGAAAACAATCGTAGAAGGGCAGGTGGAAGGGAAGAAGGGCGAGGGACGGCACCGTGTGAGTTACATAGGACAGGTTATAAAGTATGTAAAAGGGAAGAAAAACGTCACAGTGGAAAGGATAGCAATTAGGGAAAGGGAATGGAGAGATTCGTCAAACCATTCTTAGGACTGTTGACTTATGATGAAGATGGATACACAAAAGACTCACTTAATTTTCACCCCTTCTCGCGGCCTCTAACTCTCTATTTTAAGGTATTAAGCCAGCTTTCCCACACTCAATCGAGTAAATTACTCGGTATGGAATATGCTACACTAATTTCTTCTACCATCCTCCCTTAAACTCATCTGTGACAGTATAACTTTCATGGTGAATGGTGAACGGCTTTTTAAAAAGCTGCAGTAAATTCATCGATATGGACCAGTGGAATTCGTAAATCAAGTACGTGTAAAATAATTATCAAGATAGTTTTGCACCGCTAGAATGTATTTAAGTAATATTTGCACTTGAAATATGTGAAATCCTTGCTACCTGTGGGGATTTTACCATTTTTACTGTCACTTTATCCAATTAAAACAATAGAATAGCGCTATAATCATAGAGGAAAATATCTATCTATTTGTATAAAAAATTAAGCTTCTTCCTACCCGAGGGTGGGCTCACATATACTTACAAGAAAAAATGAACGAAAAATAAAAGGAGGGAACTTACGGGGAATAGTTACTTCGAATTTTCGATGGGCGCAGTATATAAAAGGGGATGTAAGTTTGTCTGTCCGCTATGCGTTTCCATACGGCTGCACAGATTGCGACCAAAGTTTGTATATAGGTGCATATCGTGCACTCTAACCCCTTAGCGCTACTTTTGGTTGCGTCCAACGCGTCCTTTGCGTGGTTTTCTCATTACCGTTTGTTATGTCACGTCATACAACTTCTGCGGTTGGACATCCTACCGGGTAAGCACACCCCTTGACGAGCTCAAAGAAAAAACCTAAAAATCCTACTAATAGGAATTCGAAGTTCCAAGTTTCCTATATCTGTGGGTACTATCCTTCCCGAGCAACGCCGGGTGGTTGCTACGAGTTAATTTATATGGCTGAAAGAAGACTATAACGAAAAATAAAAAAAATCAACCAATATAATTCGTTTTTATGTCTTTTTCTTAAGACTTATTGAACGACCTTCATAACATATTAAAAAACAGCTGTGAAGGTAGTATTTATTTTATTGAGATTGAAGGCATACATGCCTCTAATCTGGTACATCGTATTTAATATTCTGTCTCCAAGCTATTGTCGTCTCTCGTGTTTTTTACCACCTTTAATCGAGAAAAAGCTCCCATGCGCACTTCACATAAACACTTAACCCGACTTATTCTTATCGCCGGGATATCTTTATAGGTCTTGCGTCTATTTTTTGCATCTTATCTCATAGGAAACCTCAGCTGGATCCTATGCGGCTTGCTTGACTCTGTGATAAAGAGCAAAGTAAACAAGTATCTTGTTGTCTAGCTAGATGCGCGTAAAATTCCAAATGCAAGTGTTATTGCGGTGCATTTATAATCTACGATCTTTCATCTACGATCCTCTCTGAATAGTTCATTATACCTGAAAATCTAAAAGTTCATATTTAAAGTAAAATGGTTGCATGTAAGGTTAAATTCATCAGGACTATTTCAACCCTAATGACTTTTATTTTTTCTTTAGCGTGAGAGTCCATTTCCTGCATATTCTTCCTCTACCCAGCTCGGTCCCAAATAATGATGTTTCGCACACTATCATCTCACCTTAAGCTGTACAAATAACTAAGTTTAAAATATTTCTTTTCTTTTCAATCTTTTCAGTAGTTTTTATCCTTGTTTATTTCAATTCCGGAATTTTACTTAGGAAAGAATGTTTTAACAGTTTCTGGTTGGAAATCTACAGTATAATCTGCGATCGTTGTTTCAAAGCATATGTCAGCCATGGATGAGTCTCTCTCTAGATCTCGAAAGGACACGGATTAGCTGCAATTGCAATAAAATTCTCCTGAATTCGAGCGTCGGACCTTCAAATTTCTACGCAATTCACCTTACTCTCTAGGGCTAAATTTCATGACAATCTTTATTCAATCGTTTAATTCCCGAGTCTAGTGAGTTTTTACTCGTGTGGATAAATTTTAATTACACTATATTTCATTCCTAGGATAGAAAAATCTGACCGCTGAAATAATATAGACAATACTATAGCTGACTGAGACGATATTTCTCATCTCGCTCTCACGCAGCGTTCCATCCAGTGGCGGATACATATGGGGGCCGCAGGGGGCGCGCGACCCCCCCTTGCGGGCTTGCCCGCATTCTCAAACATTGCAGAATCACAATTGTTTAAATAAAACTAATCTTAAATTTTGCATGTAACTTTTTGATTATTTTTTGTACGATAAAAGTAAAGGTTGCTCAAAATATCTTTTGGGCCCCCCCCCCCCCCCTCTCGAGTTTTTTTGTATCCGTTCCTGGTTTCATCTCTAAAGTTAACTCGAATAGGCAAGGTTAGAGTCGCACCGGACGGTTGCGTGTGATTGTCTCAGATTCTAGGTCGGGGGCCCCGGCATTCGACGTAAATGTTTGTGGCAGTGTCCTAAGACCTCAACCGGAGTTGAACCCTCCACCCTTACATATGCACCAATCACTCTCTAGGCACTACGGTGTCGCTTGCCGCTGAAATTTCAAGAAACTATTCATCTACATCTACACACCACTCCACAAGCCGCCTAAAAGGCGTGTGGCAGGGGGTGTTTGGACACTAGCCATTTTTACATAGGAAGAAAATGTCCCAGCGAAATTACAACTGGAATTTATTAAAGTCCTTTATGGTTAGGAGGAAAAAGGAATTCCCATATCTATCCGTTCGGCAAAATATCTCTCTCAATTTATCACTTCTGTCAGATCTGGAAATAAAGTGGGGCTCTAATATTATGTTCTCCGTGTCGCTCTTACAGATATGTATTCTCAATTGTTCAAGGAATCCAAGCCTAGCGCACATCCTCCGAGTCTCTAGCGGCTCTCAGCCTAATTTGCTTAACATCTGAGTAACGCTGTCTGTACGCCAGTAACAGTTTTTGAGATTACCAGTAAAAGCCGCGTAGCAGTAAAAGATTTCTTTGACAAATAAAGGTTTTTCGATTAGCTACTATGAAAAGTGTTAAAATTAATTTAAAACCATATACTTATTACCCTGTTTTTCAAAATTTTCCCCCCTGGTTTTGGACTCCCCCTCGAACAAAATTCCTAGCTAACCCACTGGATAATAATAACGTGAATTTTTCGTTAATTAACTCGGTAGTTTTGTAATTTCTACATCTCTAATGAATATAATTAAATGATCTCTTGCTATTCTTTGAGATACGTCATATTTATGATGAAAGGGGCCGGATTATAAACTCGGTCAGAGTTTACTCATGGTTTGAAATTATCATGTCCCTATCGTAGATGGCTCAATTATATCATTATATCGTCTAAGGAACGTCAGTTTTGCTCCGAAGGAGTGAATGTTCAATGAAATCGCCCAGCAGACGTGACATTACCACATTTATAATCGCATGGTTGGTATAATCCAGTTATTATCTTGCATATTTAAGATGACATTTTTCCCTTCAGAAGACAACCAAGGGAAGCACTCTTCGCAGATTTGAAATTACCACTTTCCTACTGTATTTTATTCAATATTCTAATTATCATTCGTCAAGAGAATTAATTTCTTTCCTCGAAACAAAGTTGTTATGAAATTATAATCTGCTCGCTCCACAGGTATAAAATTAACACATTCTCAATGTCGGCGATTCACCAATCGGGTCGTATTATCCTGTAAAGATGCCGTTATTAAGTCAAAAAAAGGGTTTACGTAAATATTATCGGTGCTTACTGGACAGGAACCACGTGAGGGTAAGTCAATGAGACTACATAGAGAATGCTTCAGTACGTACCGTAGAAGTATATCCCATTTGGCATGAGTTCGTGAGGTCACCAACTTATCTCCGAAAAGGTTAAGGCCGCTGATTATCCGAGAAGTAAGCTACGATTATAGAAACTGAAATATCCGTATCTCCTCATTTATCGAACCATATCAGAGTTTACAATGTAATAAAATTGGTGAGCGCCCATTGTATCGTCAAAAGATAACTCGGAAAACTCTCCCCACGTCCTACCCGCGGAATAAACTGTCCCCTCCACCTGTATTACCCCTCGCACACTAACCTACCCCCCTCTCCACGTCTTTTTGTAGAAAAAAATCCTTAGCTACCGCGGCATTGGCTGGTGAGAGAAATATTGCGAGTTAGAAAGTGGGGCGTATTTTTTCCCCCTCATTTAAAACCCCTCCCTCCTCCCCCTCCCCCCCTCCCCCGCCTACCTCTCTTTGCACCACCTCCCCCACCTCCTTGAAACCTCCCCTCTATACCCACCCTCCTTTTTACCTCCCCTCTCACGTTCCAATCGCAAAACGACCAACCCGCAGATTCATATATGCATATTTTTTTTCGTGTGCAAGATCGAAAGGTGGCCACACACCGGAACACTTGTTTTTTTTATATTTAACTCTCCCCGCCTTTTATTTTTTTATTTTTATTTTTTTGCTTCTTCTACACGCGGCCGCCCAGACTATTGCACAGTGTGTGTAACGTGCGTTCCGCTGTATGAGAGAGAGAGAGAGAGAGTGTGCGTGAGTTCGTTGTATGAAGAAGGTTTTTAGCACGCCTATTTCACCTCCATCTCAGTCGTCGTGGTGATAGACCAGACGTTAGGAAGGCCTTTATAAAAGCTCCCTACACCTACTTTGCCGTTGCCTTCACCCCGGTCTCTCTTGCTGCTGGTGGAGGAAAGGAAAATCGTGGTGGCGGCCATTTGAGAGGTTTAAAACCTAAGGCATTTTATCCCCCCTGCTCCCAATAGTTTTACCCCTTCTTTTTCTTACCCCACACCATTACAGTAGTCTCCTCCAAACGTCTGGGATACATCTCGCGATCCGTGCACCTGTGTGATATTACTCCCGGGCGGAATGTTCCCGTAAGGAGATATAGCGGGACGGTGCGGTTGAAAAGTAATCGCCACCTGCATTGTATCTTCCCGGTTGTGCCTCGTGAGTGTTGCCTAGTTACCACAACGACTCATCATATCAATCTTCTTCGGAAACCCCTTCAGTGTGCCAAAGGATATTCTTCGCTATTCCATCGGACCAAGTTTTACGCATGTGTTCTGACGGTTACACTTTTTTGTAAAACGGCGACTCATCACGCCTCTCTATTCCACCTTCCAAGCCCTCTCGTGTGTTCTGCAGGATTTTATTCGACATATTTCGTGGTTCTTCGAGTGTTCGGTGACCAATAGTGAATTTCGTGAATGTCTGAAGAGTTTTTGAAGCTACTGAGTGTTTGTGATAGAAGACTTCTCCGCTCAATTGCTATTTGGGAAGGCATTGGACATCAGACAAAAATTCGCCTCTACGTTTTGTCACAATTGTTTCTCATGGAGGTAAGTGTTGAATTAATTTAGTGCTGGTGTCTCGGATGTCGTGAGGAGGATCCAGTCTACGGAACTTTTTCCCCACAAGATTGTGACTGCCCTTAGTCAAACGGTCAAATTTTAATCTGCATTTTTTATGCTGGAGGCGCTATGCTCCCGGGATCTTGTGTTTGGTATTCTATTTAGCGTACTTTCGTGAGGACGATACGTGCATGAAATTTCTCGTTAGAATAAACTTAGTAGAATTTGGGAGTAGATTTTTACCTATTCGAGTTCAATTGTTGCCCCAACGTTTCTGTGGGTTTTTTATTTATTCTTCTCTTCGTTGTTTCCCCAACTGTTCCGTTCTTTATCGCCGAACACGAGCCCGCATAGGTTGTTAACAGGGAGTGCTGCTAATAGTCATCTTCTTAGCGTCAAAACTCGGCTTATTTATTTTTCTCATTTTCTCCCGTTAAATAGCAGCCTCGCAGATGAGTTAGCCTAACATCCTCGGAGTTCGTAGAAGAAAAAATTCCACCTTGAGCCTCGTTGTAATGTACTTAATTTCATATCACCTTTCTCGGGAGGATATCACATCTTCTGACCTACTAGTCAGCGAGCCATTTTTCATGACAAAAGCTATTTTATATTCTATGTGGAAACGTAACAGTTTTTTTGTTTAACAAGGTCCTCCGTTATCCCGGAAATCCCGGCATCATTATTCCTCAGTAACGTGGTTATTTTCATTGTTTTTATACTTAGGAGTGAAGGTATTCTACGTTCTGTGAATTAAGATATCGCAGCTAGGATGGCTGCTGCTAAGTATACATTATTTCACACGCAGTGGTTCAACTTGCAAGTTGGTTTGGATTGGTGGGGGTAGAGCTCGCCACTGACCTAGTATCATCCGTGCGAATTTTAAAAACGTAGGAAAGAGGCATTATATCTTCCCTGGTCCAACTTGCAGTTTCAAGATTTTTGAGTTTTTTCCGACGGCTCAAATCGAGACTTGGTCCATTCATTAAGCGGCCCCCTGAGCTAAAATGATGAAATATTCCTGCATAATTTTAGGAGTTTTTATCCGATCAATTCGTTGCGAAATATAACTATGTCCTCAATTCCATTGAGAATTAATTTTTGATTGAATTCATAATGCAGTGGAGTCGTGTTCAATCATACTTACAATTTTCTCTCTCGAAGCTTGTATTTATTTTTTACTCAACTGAGCAATGACATTCTTTTTCGATAGTAGGTTGAATTCTTTTTTATGAAATGCATTCTCTTTTGAATCAAGTATTTGTTCGGACATCGTAAAAACCTCTCCTTGTGTGACATTTGCTCGCGCGCGCGACGCGAAGGCATCCGTTTGCCCTACTTCGTTTCCTTCCCCAACCCACAAGACGATTGCTCGCCCGCAAATCGGAGCGTTTAATTCGCGATTCGATTGTTTTTGGTCGACCGCGTAAACACTGACGAAGCAGTTTGTGCTGCTGCCGTGTCCTCGAGTGGGAGTGAGTTGTAGGTGGTTTCTGCGCAGGCGCGCCGAGACTTGAGAGACACGGCTCGTAACACGCGCCGCAAGGCTGAGGTTCACCTGTTGAGGGCGTGCCAAAAGTAGCATTAAGGTTGAAAATCCGAAGATCCAAGGGTGATGGGGTGGAATTTTTCCATATTGAACACTAGCAGTTTTTCCACGATTGTAAAATTCATATCATCATCTTATCAAATTCATTTATGAAATTTATTCATAAAATCGATGTTGCTGCATAATCTTTGAGGTACGAAATTATTAGAAATGGTGTGTGGTGCATTCAATTGATGCAATTTTTAAATGTCCCCCCATCTTGAAATAAACGCAACTTTCCACGATAGTAAAATTTATTCATGTCTAGGTTTCGATGTGACTACAATATCTTCAAAATGCAAAATGGCTCAAAATGATTTTGTAGTCATGGAAAACTGCAGCTGTTTGTTTCAATATGAATTTATTTCAGTACCTTGAAGATGATGTAGCCACGTAGAAACCTAGGTCGAAATAAATTTTATAATCATGAGAATTTGTACTGTTTATTTCAATATATTTAAGGTGATAGATTAAAAATTAAACTGTGTCGTATTCCACACCAGTGGCGCAACTAGGAATATGCTTCGGGGGGTCTGGCAACAGGGGTTCTAGGAAATGTTTTGGAAAAGGACATGCCTGAAAATACATTTTACACCCTTTTGGCACTATTTATGTAGCTTTAAGCGGATGCAGTTATTATATTTCAAAAGTAGATAAGAGTTTTAAATTACTTTTTTATTTCTTTGAGGCTTTGGGGAGGGGATCTATCTCCTCATCCCCCCCATAGTTACGTCATTGTTCCAAACAGATTTATTAAATTCATAATGACCTGGAAAGGTGAAACCGGTCGGGTCTTGTAATAAATCTGTGTGGAATACAACAATGTTCAATTTTTTAATCTATCATGTCAATATTCCACCAAGTTATCTCGCATCATTAAGGTGGTTGATCCGCGAGTACCCAATTTTAAGCAAAAACGTTTTGAAAATATAATTCTTTAATAGCTTTTAGTCCCATGCACGAAATTGATCCACTATCGCGCAAAAAAAGGTAAAACACTGCAATTTTAGCATTTGTACGAAATTGTGCCGAAGCCCCAATAGGGCTAAATCACATTGTCGTTTTGGTAGATTGCATTGCCGCGGGTCAATTCTCGTCTTTTTGGTTGATACTAATTGTAAGCAAGAGGAATAATATAAACATATCCTTTAATGAAATTTTATTAATATTTTTTATTACAGGGTGTCTCATTTATCTTGACCACCCGAAATAACTTTTTGTCCAGATGCAAATTCAAAAACGTGTCAAGAAAATGTTCATTAGCCGTCAGGGGGATATAAATAAGCATGATTGCCTTCCTTGTAGCTTTGTTATTTACAAAGATATGAACAGTGGTATGTCTTTTTTAAATGGCACCCTAGTCGTGGACGCGGTTGTGGTCCCGGGCTCAAAGTGACTATTGTGTTATGTTTTGACTTGCTTGTCATTTGTTTACTGCAAACTCCAGTAAGTGGACGAGTTTCTTATGTTTTCATAACGTTCTGTTTATGTTAATGGTCCACTGTGCTACATTTTTGACTGAGTCTTTAGGAGAGGAAATGAATTGCCGAATACGAAATATAGGGTGCCATTTAAAAAAGGCATACCGCTGTTCATATCTTTGTGAATAACAAAGCTACAAGGAAGGCAATCATGCCGATTAATGTCCCCCTGACGGATAACGAACATTTGCTTGACACATTTTTGAATTTGCATCTGGGCAAAAAGTTATTTCTGGTGGTCAAGATAAATGGGACACCCTGTGTAGCATACCTAACTTCTATATTCATTTTCTATTCTACACCTTGGAAATTGAAATCTACCTTTCGGCCAGTTTAAAAAATCAAAAAAATGGATAAAATTTAATTTTAAAAATCTATTTGTAATGCGAAGATGTCGTTCTCTCTATAAAAAATATAATGAAATGTACCAATCAAATGTTTTGCCCTTGAGGAGATGAAGACGACGACCGTTACGCCGTTCTCATAGTTTTTCGCGTGATCTCCTTCACTCTTTCGACCGTAGAAGCTAAATATTAACGTTTAAGCAATGTGTTATGATTCATTGTTGTAGTGGAATAAACAATGATTAAAATGATATGTGACACGACCTTATGGAGATTCGCCAAGATTTTATAGAAAAGCTTATAAGTTTAGGGTTCTACCATTTTTGCTGCGATAGTAGGGTAAACAGTGAAATAAGGTAGTTACGTGTAGAGAATAAGGTTAATTCAACCCTTCTACATCTACATATTACCCTACCACTTATAGAAGGTGATTGGCAGGGGCTGAACCAACACCAACATGCACCAGAGGATTAAAATTTATTTCCACGAATATACGCTACCCTACATGTACCGTAAACATGATACGTGAGCTATGGGATTAATCTACACGGTATTTATAGAACCAATGTGCCTTTGGAGATAGAACGTGCATAAAATGCATGGTAATTAAAATGCACAGAAGCAATTTGCGACGACCGTAGCGCCGTTTTCACGTAACTAACTTGATTTCAACTTAACTTAAGCGTTGATTTGCTGATAACTGAAAGCGTTGTCCGATGACTAGCCAAAGTTTAATCCTATTGTGAATCGTTTGTTATCGCTATCTTTTTTTCTTTTTGGAGTACATGAGCTAAACACTGGACAATATTGTACAAACAACAACACTGTATCTTGATTGTGAAAATTTTACCATTTTCCTGAAAGTTAAATTTTCTACATTGAGGCATATGTTTGTGTACAACACGAGTTAATATATTATTATTAAATTTTATAACGGATAAATCAAGTGTACATCAAGTGTACACGTTTAGCGAATCACTCAAACTGTCTACCATTCCCGAATTGAACTTCAACCTTCAATCCCATGATATTCCTTTTTATTCTTTCTCGAAAATATTTCATTCTTCTAAATTGCATTCATTAAAAATTCAAATTTGTGCATGAAGTCCTCGTTAACGTAAACGTAATTTTACCCGACTTCATTTTAAAATGGTCACGAATCATTCAAAAAAAACTTCAAGACAGTTCTTCTCAATTTAATTTTTCCAGAGAACTTGTGAAAATGATATTGAGAAGAGAAACTTGGCATGAATCCAAAAAATATTGAATTCGTTATTGATTTTTCCCTACTTCTTAACTTATTCCTCTAGTAAAGTGCCTTGAGAGAAAACAAGTTTATACAAGCAGAGTAAAAGGTAAATTTCATCACTATGAAATTTATTCGGCGGTAATAACATTTTAATTGCTCATTACAAAATATGTTTTGTTTTAACGTGTTGACCGGCACGATTTACTACTTGAACCCTAAATGCCTTCGGCTTCTCTCTAAATATTACATCATTTTTTAAATCTCTACTTATTTGCTGCAGAAAATTTTTCGATAATATAAGAAATCGGCGTAGTTAGTATAAATATTCCAAAAATTTGACACAATTCTGCATGGCTCTAAGCAGTGGGAGATTCAGGATAGGGACAAGGGGGAGGGGCTAAGTGGGGGGTAATTTTCCAGCAGTAGTGGGGGTCCGAACAAAATTTCCATTCTATCAAGTGTAAATTGGATACCCAAGGGGGGGTGGAGGGCCATTAGCCCGCTTAATAGATCTTCCACTGGCTCTAAGGCAGAACGCCATTTTTTTCATTATGTCATGACTTTTACCCTTCTAGGTCTCAGCGTGTAGCAAAAGACTTTTTCGTCAAGCATCGGCTATTAGAGTTACCTGGAAACTACAGATAGTGGAAAAAAATTTCGTTCGATCACGTCATCAATTGAAGCGTTGACATGTGAAAGATATTAAGTCATAAAAAATCGAAGTTTCGTTTATTCATGGAGAAGGTAGTACATGCTGATGGCATGGATAAGGTAGAAGGTCAATACGTGCAATAAATCAGTCGCTAGGATTGACCAAGTTTGTACTCTAAGATAGGCTTCACAATGTTGGCAAGCCTTCATCTTTCGTCTCCTGTAAAATTCACATTTAGTGACCTTTCCCATTTTAACGCTTCGATTATCAAGCACAAAAATTTGTACTTGGTAATTTTGATGATTTTTGTATAGAAAATTATAAAGGTAGTTACGAACTTGCTCAAAATTATTTGATGCATTTACCTATATTTTTCCATTTCCTAAGTTTTTGTGATTGTTACACGCCTAGTAATTGTAATACCTTGCCTTTTGATTGAGCCTACGCGAACGTTTTCCTGGTTTAATATTCTCATTGATAACGTAGGCACACTTCCATCGGAGAGGTTCATTTATCGCCAAACTCCCTTCTTCCAGCTTAAGCTATGAATTAGCAAATCGTAAACAAGGCATAATGGATATAAGGCAATTTGCTCCTTGCGGATCTCCTCGCGGCTGTGCTAACATTCAATTCATGTTTAGTTGAATCATCTTAAGCTCGGCGTATGCATTCCTCGGAGTAGTAGAGGTATTTTTATGATCTCGTAACCCACGCGGCTGAAATTGTCGTCATTGAATCCGTGCGAATGAAGAGCTGCTTGGGAGTAAATATTTATTCATGAAGGTTGCTGCATCCCAGCCCACACGCACTCGGCAATAAGACGCACTAATGCATCTTCCGTACCCCGGCTTCATCGGCTTTCTTCCTCTTCCTAACCAATTTCGCCATTATCTCATAAATGTAAATAACGCACGTCATAAGTCGGTGAAACTGTGCTGCCTTCGGCACCACGTTTTTTGCTCGAGGAATAATATATTTTCATAGCAGCTAGTCATTCATGAGCGGTTCTTGATAATTGTCGTGATATTTTTGTTCCATAAAGGCTGCTGTACACGGTGAATAATCATGAGAATGATCATGCTGATGATCACGTGATCATTCACGGGATAAAATAGAAAATGTTTTAATTTTCACTGAATGAGCATGCGCATGAAGGTTCGTTCGCGAATTGTTCCGTCATACACGGTGAATGATCATGTGCATGATCGTGCGAATGAAATCACTCGCCTTGTATAGCGGCCTTAACGCTGGTAAGGTGTGTGTTTTTTTACATTTATCGGTATAATTTTGATCTCGTGCCTTCACTAGCGATTGAGCTTACGGTCAGGTTGTAGATTATTAAAATTTGTCTTTAAATGACTCATCTCGTCGCCAGGATGAAAATTTTCTAGATTTCTAAATTACGGTCGCATTGCCGATAACTCGAAATCAACCACTCGTATCGCAATGACAACTGAGATCGAAATAATTCCGATCCGCTCAAGCACCCTCCCAGACGAGTGTGTTAGCCAAGTAAATAGTTACGTGTTTTGTTTCTGATCTAGGGGTCTCGGATTCTTATCTAACAATAATTGAACCCTTAGGAAACTATTGACTTTTGCTTGAGCGGAGACAAAAAATCCTCGCTGTTCAAGGCAGTCTATGGAATAGCCCTTCTTCGCCAAATACCTCCCCTGGTTTGAACAAGTGCACCATCCGACACGCCGTGATGTCGAGTTTGTCGATAAAATCAAGAATCCCCATGGCTTTACTTAGTAATAGGATTCATACTGAATAATTTATCTTTTTTCCACTGCTCAACTCTTGATGGCTAATTTTTATTCGTTGGTGACTAATTCCCGCCGTATAAACTATCGACTCGCCGCGCCTCGAATATTTACCTCCGAATGCTGTCCCAATAAGTGGAAATGTATCTTCCTTGTTGAACTGATATGTGTGCATACCATGCATAGGTACAGTGGCGGATCCAGGATAGGGACAAGGGGGGGGGGGGGCTAAGTAGGGGCTAAAATTCCAGTATTAGTGGGGGTCGGAAAAAGTTGCCCAATTCTATCTAGGGTAAATTGGATACCTAAGAGGAGGATAAGCCAAAAATTCTCCACTGCATAGGAATTTATATTGCCGAAATCTATAAAAAACATCTTTGTCATCAATTGAATGGATGTTTCAATGTGAATAGTGGTGTAGTCTTATCTTTAATTAGTTGATTCGTGACGGCATTTCATAGTGCTTTTGCATATTTAAGTCGGTTTCGTAGGCTAACTCACTTGTGAATCCATTCTTAAAAAATCTTCTTTTCCTTTAATTTTGACGATTAGGGAATTTACATCACCATAAATACCGTATTTCTGCATGTGAAGCTTTATTAAAGTTACTCATGTATGCGTTCGTCTAAGATAACTTCCACACACGAGAGAACTTACCTAACTCGTGTTTTCGTAATTTTAGTGACTCCGATATGGAATTTTGATTTGTTGAGAAGCCTCTAAAATGGACCAAAATTTGTATAACCAGAAGTTTGAGAAATCGCCTGGTCCGTGACTTTTCATTGGTGGTAGGTACTTATTATTTTTGGACTTGGAAAACACCGCAAATTGACTTCAGACCCCGGTCATATATCAGCTATGGTTTTTATAATTTCATAATTAAAAATCTCTATTTTTTTAAAAGTCTAAATTAGGTCGTTTCGATTTCCAAATTTCCAAGAATATCCTGTTGTTGGTACTAGCGCGATTCATTTGGATTACGAGTGAGGATTGTAACATATTTTTTTATTTTTAAGATGTAAAGATATCGATTACATTCATTTAATTCAATTACAAATTTTTACGCAATTCAGTTTTAATTCAAATGAAGATAAACGTAAAAGATTATTTGTTGAAGAGGGATATAAAACTACGTATTTACTACTACGAATTAACATAATAACGAAATATGTTTAAAGTAATTATAGTGGTAATTTAGATGAATTGATCGCTACGTGAAATATAAATGTATGCTCCTGCCGAACCACACTTTGCTTATCAGTCGGTGTCTGTTATAGTATATCGATAGAGTTTTTACGTCACCACTACGTATTAACCGTGATACTGACTGGATAAATAATTTGTTTAGCTAGCGATTCGATTAATTGCACGTGTAGCGATTCCTCCCTTAGTTTTCTATCAATAATATGCAAAGATTAAATTTTGAATGTACATTTCCGAGGTCCGATTTTAAAATCTTATGCACATAAAAATTCCTTTGAGCAGCCATAGGGAAATTCTACAATCTTTTGTTAGTTTTGGAATTTCAATTAGTTGGACGTTATGTGCTGAGCACCAGATCTAACTAATATTTACACAGTTAATACTAAATCTCTGTTTTAATTACTCTTAAAACATCTCTTATATTCTAGGGAACTGGATTCATTTTGATATTATTGCTATAAATCATTAATTCTAATAAGATAGAGTGGTAGCAAATGAAATATTTACCATCAAATCACAATAGATTGAAAATTATGAACAGAAATGAAATGATTGAATTAAAAACTGTTTCAAGCTTAATAATACTTGAGTTCATGAAATCATTCTTCAATGATGGGGATTTCTTCCAGTTTTTCATGAGCCAATATCAAATTTAACAGTAGATTGGATAAATCCAGGGGCGTAATTAGGAATATGTTTTGGGAGGGATGGTGGAGTCTAGGGGGGCGACCCACCCCCCCCCCCTCCACAGGCAACGGGAACATTTTTGAAAACTGACATGCCTGGAAATATATTTGACACTATTTTGGCACTTAAAATTTGGGTTTCACTTGTAACTCCGCAATAAATCATCAATGCAGGGAAAACATTAGTATACTATAATGTTCTCTTAGGTCTTGGAGAGGGGGATCTATTCCCTCATCTCCACCACATAGTTACACCACTGGATAAATCTATTAATCAAACGCTTCTAATATTGTGTTTTGCTTCTCCCTGAGTATGTCCTTAATTCTTGGCAGGGACGCCGACTTGCAAAAAATATTGGGGGGGCCCAAACCGGGGATCTTGCCCCGGGAAATTTTATAAGTAGTGAGTTTTAAGTTTTTTATGCATTTTAGAAGAGTCATAGGATCAACATTAGAACCCTGATAACTCGAATCTCGATATCTGGACACTCCGGGGAAAATCGGCAAGCCTGACACATTTTTTTCCTCACAGCCATAACGAATTTTAGAGGAGGCTCGGGCCCCCTCAGGCCCCATGGAGTCGGCGCCACTGATTCTTGGCAACAAGTTTGATAGCTTGCATGCTGATACGTAAAACGAGTAGTATTGTCAGCGGTGTGGAACTTGATAATCTGAATTGTTTTCTTCGTTTTAGTCTTGATATATTTGGTATATGCAAAAATATTTACTAGCGCCAAGTATTTCCTAGGGGCTAGCATCTAAGAAAAATCTTATTCCTCATTCGTGAGGGATACTGTGTCATTAGATGACGGTAGGGACGGTGTCAATATCGATTTCAGTTCAGAAGAGTCACGTTGCAGCCGTGATGACGACCGTGAGCGTTTGCTCCTCTTGGATTGTTTCTTGTGTGTTGGCACATAGCCTATAGCACGCGTCCTTGAAGGGTCGACCAGTGATGTAATGTCGGGCAGGTAGTGGGCATATTAAGAGCGATTATAAAAAAATTATATCCATTATTTGTAATTTATTTACTATTTTGATGCATTATCCCTTGTTATTAGTTAAGAAAAATGGGTTGCTCCACATAAAGATTGGTCTATTAATTTCTTGAATTACATGCGTTGAAGTTTGGATATTTATGATACCGTGATAAAAAAAACCGTAAACAGCTACACTCTGTTGAGCTAATATCAAGTCTGTCAATATTAAAATTTTGCCGTGTTACTTAGCAGGAAGGGGATGTTGAAAGCAGTGTTAAGAGGGTGGAATATTTGGTAAACGAGGGAGGGGAAGGAAAAGAATAGGATTTTTAGATAGAATGAAAGGGAGTAGGCCTTATTGTGAATTGAATAGGGAAGTACATGAAGGAAGGGGAGGCTGCCAGAATGCTTCTTCAATGCTCCATTAAAACCTACCTTACTGGGTAGAATACTATAATAATAATAATAGTCGGTAGTCAACAATCATTAGATTTGTTTGACGGAACTCTCCATTTCACTCTCATACTAGTTAACCTTTTCATATGTCCGTATGTGTTCTCTTATACATCTTCATCAAATTTATTGTTCAATTTATGTCATCCTGGGCGTTTCTTTGCCTACCTTCCTATCCACTTGTCCTTCTTGATTGTCTCCATGGGACCTTGATGTCACACGGTATGGCCGACTAAGTTGTCCCCTTTTCTTCCGATGGTATTAAAGGAGGCTTTCTCTTTAATCTCACTCCTCTTAAGGAATCCTTCACTGCTCAATCGGTCGATCAATTTTATCGTTATCATTCTCCGATAGCACTACATTACGAATTCTTCTACTGTGAGTTTTCTGCTGCTAGCATCTTCCATGCCTGTGACTATGTCGGTTGATTTTTTGGTCGCATACCTTTAATTTAAAAACTATAGTTTCAATACGTAGGCATCATCATCAAGTACCTCTATGCAAAGGATATGATCTATGAACAATCTTTCCATTATTTATTTTCCGCCAGTTCAAACTGGTAGCGCCTGTTTCATTCCAATAACAAGCTATGACTGCATTTGCAAAATTAATTTGTGAATCCTTTTGTAGCGAGGTGGTACGATAAAAAATAATAATTTTCAGCCTACAAGGCATATTTTGTAGATGTATTAACGATCTGTTATTTATATTCTATACATAATCTCCATAATTTCTAAAAATGGACTATCGAGTATCGTCGTCTATCCTGTATAAGGTAGCAGTGTTTTTTATTGTCATTTCCCTATGAACAAAATTTGTTTGAACGACTGTCTATAGATATCAACAAGAAGAAGGCGACATTTTGAAAGTTATTGTGCATGTGTTTTCAAATTCCCGCGTCTTATTTTTATTATCTTATCTTTTGCTTTGCTAATTGGCTTATCCCGGAGGAAGTTTAGGTTTCTATCCAAAGAGAAGAAACGTTAGCTTATTTAACATAAAGACGCGGATGTCTCTAAAAAATCGTACAAAGGTCTTTTTTAACGGCGAAATTTTATGTAAGAGTTTTCAAACTTATAGAGTGCTTTTATGTAAACACCCTAAAACAATGTGCAATCAAAATGAAATTCGAAATCTCTCCATATATCCGTCTGCTGGCGGATTGTACTCATGCATTATTCAAGAATCATCTAATCACGCCGCGAGGCAGAGGCTAGCCCAGCTACAGGAAACGGCTTCCCTTTTCTGACCCTGTGAGTCGCGTTCACAGGGCGTGGACCGATGTGCCAGTTTGCGTGATTTCCTGCGCAGTTACCGAATGCCTCACTCTTCCTCGACCAAGTAAATGGTGGATGGGTTGCTATGGCAAAGCATTGGTTCTAACATTTGAACTTTCATAAGGAGTCATTAGGACCGTTATTATTACCACGCGCCCCATATGTTCAATTTTTTGTATGATAGATTTCAATGACCAATTAATGTTCATGATTATACAGAATCAGTTCCAGAAAAGTAGTTTTTGATATGAAACAGAGTTGAGAGTTGATTACGAGAGGCGTTTAGGGGATGGGAGAACAAGTATCACCTAATTTGTTTCTGCAAGAAACAGTGTAAAAATATGATCTTACTAATCTTAAATAAATGTAATTTAATTTTTTTATAAGTCCAATCCGATAAAACTTAAAGTAACGTGTTTTCACTGAAAGTACGCATTTTAAACGAGCTCGCGTGAGATTTGAGGGAGGGGGTCGAGGCAAACCTCACGATATCGTACCAAAGGGGGCAGGGGGGTCAAAATCGCCAAAATCACCTCACGTAATTAATATACGCCCCCTTTCGTTGAAAAAAAGTTTACTCTGCAAGAGTAAAGTTTTCCCGGTTACAAATCCCCAGGTCCCCTTTGAGCCCTTAAAAGATAAAAGAGGCGCCAAAAACGAGTAAGATGGCCCTCATAAATAACTTAATAAATACTCGAACAAAATTACTGTTTTTGAGTCATTAAAATCACGTTTTCAATGTCAAAAATCTCAAAATGTTCCGGGGGAGGGACTACCGGATGTTTTCTATGCGCCCAGAGGGGCCCTGAAATCTCCTCTAAAAAATCCCCAATTTGAAAATCCTACCTACGCTACTGCCATGAGGTGATGCTGGAATACATTTTCGAGTAAAGGATAATTATTGAGTAAGGAAGCGAAGTAGAGTAGGAATTACGGTTAGTATGAAGTAAAATATGTCTGGAATAAGATAACAAATAAATAAATGCGGGAAGCCCAGGTGAATAATATAGATAACGCTCTATGTTAACATACCTTGCTCAATTAAATGCCTTTAATCATTGATTTAACTTGGATCAATTAGTCAATCATGTTATACCTTAGCCGAATTGTCGAGTAAAAACAGCATCCAGTCTAAATCAAAGTTAAAACTGATAAAGGCGAGATGTAGCACATTTGGTGAAAAAGAAGATGCTCCGTGAAAAATGTATTTATCTGCGGTATAGTTTTGAATATTTTATTGCGCACGCGTGCACATTTCTATGCACAGTAGTGTATGTAGACGGAGCGACGCTAGCGGGTTCCAATCAAATTACCTTCCCTTAACCCTCAGTCGCTGGATATTTTCTTTTTCTCCCTCCTAGCAGTATCACTCGACACCGGAATTCGCCACTCTATTCGGGAAAAATTGGGCCACACGTGCACTGGCGTTCGTCCGTTGTTTCTTTTTAATACCTCCCATCCTTTTATTTTCGCGTTAAGAGATGCGCCTGTTACTGTTCTACAACGTAGTGAGTGGACTTTGGTATCAAGATCAACTGTTATCTGGGGTGTATTTCTACTGCTGTTTTTGTACGGTATTTTTATGGTGGATATTTATTGTCTCATGTCATTAAAGTGTTCTACCGATTAAGGTAGGTTTCCGCAGAGTACCTAAGAAGCATTCTGGCAGCCTATCCTTGCTTCATATAAATCCCTCTTCAATTCACGATAAGGTCTACTCTATTTCATTCTAATTAAAAATCATATTCTCTTCCTTCCTCACCCTCGTTTACCTAACATTCTACCCTCAAACACCGTTTTCAAAATCCCCTCCGAGCTAAGCAGTCGTTTCAGTCATGATTTCTGTCTCATCCGTATCTCATCTAGAAGCTGCTTCTCCTCACCAACCATATCCAGCACTTCGTCGTCCCTCCTCCTCTCCGTCCATTTCACCTTCTCCCTTCTTCGCCACACCCTCATTTCGACCGCCTCTAATCTTCTTTCGTCCTCCTTCCTAATTGTCCACGTTTCCGAATTCCAGATCAGACTGTTCATTAACGTTTTCTTTAAACTCTTACACAACCATTCTCACATAAATGCTTTCCTTTTTATGAACGCCTCATTTGGAAACGTAATTTCCTTTCTGATGTCCTTGTTGCTGTACCCTCATTTTCATTAATACTTAAAATCAAGTTCTCTTTGAGCGCAGAAACACATTTCAATGATACCATCATTTCTTTTGTTTGATTTTCTATAGAGTTAATTATGTACTATATCCTGAAAACTTCTATGTGATACCTTCGTTTTGTCACCTGTCGCAGAGGTAATACAGCATTTATATATCTAATTTTCTTTATCGGCCTCGGTGGCGGAGGGGATAAGTCCTCACCTACCATACCGAAGGTTGCGGGTTTGAGTCTCACCTGTTGCCCCTTCCAGGACATGGGTGTGTGTTAACGTCCGTTGTTGATTGTATAAAGCTCCCGATGCAAAGGCCTCATCATGCTGTTTTCGGGGGTAATTGAGATAAATTAAAAAAAAATAAACACTCGACCGACATGAGTTTCGGCAGCTCAGTGCCATTTTATAGTACAATTGATGTTAGATGATGTTCGCAGTTTTACCACCGTGTTTCATTATGGATTTTAAAAACTTCCTCAAAGTCACCCCTAGAAAGATTTCCTGTTTCACCTCCCACGTTGAGGATTTGATTTGGGGGTATCCAAAGGCGTCATCCGGGATTTGAACCCCGGTTCCTTTGGTCAGGGAGTGAGCGCTCTACCCAGTAAACTATCATGTTCTACTAATTATTGAAGAACTGGAAAAAATAGAGAAAATTCATAGCGTCGGTTTTAAACGAGTAATATGGTCACCAAAAGAGACAATACAATCGGTGGATAGGGAATTAAGCGATGATATGTCTTTATTAAGGGCGCAATTTTCGTTGGTGACCCTCTATACACGTTTCAACTCAATATTTCTATCTATGTTCCCCAGGAAGCCTATCACGAAAAGACTCTTGATTCCCGCTATGATGCTGGGACAAATATTTTGCGCACGAATGTTACAAAGGAGTCGGCCTCTAAATGTGTTGTCACCCATCGCGCTTTTAAAAGGGGTTTACAAAAGTCGCCACTCGCGTAGCTGACGAGCAAATCGACCAGAGTTTCACGGAGAAATAAGGAATAATTAGGGGTGTTAACTTAAATCTATATTGATGATGATATTATCTAGCAAATTTATAAATTTCAATGCTATTCCTCGCAATTACCAACATTATGTTAATGCAAAATATTGGCAAAAAGGGGATCGCATTGCACTCATCAAAATCATCATCATCTCATAAATCATCAGATTAAAATGCAACCGAAATGGCAACAGAAATCATCCTTCTTTTGGGTAGAATTGGGCCTCCTCTATGCAGTCCCCTTGAAAACACAATTTTTAATTTTTGTTCCTACTAGCAATCTGCTATTGAGCTACCCAGGGTTAAAATTTCGTGAAACAAATTTCCTCCACCCCTGTATATACGTGCTTTTTTCGTCGTAGGCGGCATAAGAATTGGGCCCCTTTCTATGCAGCCCCTTGATTATATTTCAGCGGCGCATCTAGCCTTGAATCGCACCATGAATGATCGAAGATTGGGCCGCCCTCCGTTCGTCGCTTGTTTATTTTATTCCCCTTCCCCCTCTCCGATACCACGCAACAAACAGCCAATCCGGTGCCTCTCCCTCTCTCTCCGGCTCCCGCCAATTTCCCCCGCGCTCCTCTCGTAATTACACGTGGCTGCGCGTGTCTCGACCCTTTTCGGCGGTAAAAAAAGAAACTCCCATGCCTTAGGAAATATTCCCGCCGCAGCATACCGCCAATTTTCGATCCCGTTATGACTCCCCTTGCGTCTGGGCTGCGCCGTGACATAATTCCTTCCATCCTTCCTTTTTCCCCGCCCTTCTCTCGAAAAAGCGAAACATCCCCCGAGGGGAAATTCAGCAGAGAGTGGAAACAGCGGCGGTGAGGAAAAGAAAATGGAGATTGGGAACGGGAAACAAAAGGGCTAAGGCCACGGATGTATATATATTTTTTTGAAGATCTCGGTCCATTGATACTGGCTGATATTCGAGCGGTAAAACAAGATATTTCACTTTCAAAATATTTCCATTCTCATTGTACCCTATCGGTTTGAAATTTAAATTTTTAATTCTATATTATTGGCAATAGCATTTGCAATTCCGCATTTTTATATTAACTTTTAGGCTTACCACGATTACGTTAGGGTAGAGACGATATTTTTTTTACACCTAGGATGCAAAAATTCATTTGTCAAAAAGTAATATATCTACATATTACTGTGAAAGCCACCTGTAGAGGTGTTTGGCAGGGAGTGAACTAGTACCAAAATTCACCAGAGAATTAAAATTTACTTCCACAAAAATGTTCCATGCAAGGGCGTACCCAGCGAGGGGCAGGAGGGGGCAGCTGACCCCCCTAGAAGCAAAAATCGCAAATGTTTTTAAGGAAAATAATATTTTTTCAAGCAAATAGTTTTAAAAACGAATTAAGAGCTGTTACGGTTTCCTTAAAATGTTGGTTTCATTCGCCTTTTCCATGCTTAAATCCTACCCACAACTTGAACAACCATGGCTTGCCCACCCCCTCCCCCTATTTTTGATCCTGGGTACGCCCTTGGCTCCATGCAACATGTGCACTACATATGACACGTAATATAATATTAATAATAATATAAGATACCTATGTCACAGCATAATAATTACCAATGGTAGACATACCACGCACACACTTACAGCTACATATGAAGTATTTATCAAAGTAATACCTGAAGTCAAAGAAATCTCTTTAAAAAAGTAGCAGCCAATCCTCTCAGTTGATATAAGTGAAAAAATAAATTATATGAGCCACTAATCCGTACGCTATGTAACTTCTAACTGCATTTTAGATAATGGATAGTCATGTGGTAAACCCAAAGTGTTTCATTAATCTTTAAAAACTATGGAATTAAATATTGTTATCGTATTTCCAAGAAAGGGTCTCGTTTCCCATAGGGAAATGGACACAATCCTTTGGTAGCATTTTGATTTGTAGAAAAAAATGTGGTTGAACTTTCAAAATATCATCCTCTGTTCTAGAAAACCTTTTCCCAATTTGTTTCACCACTACATAAACACGTGGATAAAATTGCTACTATTTCCCACCAGCAGTCATAACAAATTTCAGTTTATTTTTACTTTCGCGTTTATGAAGTCCTGGGATTTTCCTATTTAAGCGCACAATTACTGGCTGAGAGGATTTTGATACGAGTCAATCACTCATCATCGCGTGAGTGACATTGCCGGAGGGTTATATAATGTAGCAGTATAGTTACGATGAGCATCAAAAAGTGCCCTTTGCAGACAAGAGAAGATTCAACGACTTGTAATCCCTTTGAAAACGTGTTGAAAATATCCTATGCTTGAGAAAATATTTAGAAATTTTCTCATGTGAATGATATCCGATTGACGGTTGGGCGTTCGGTATTGCTCAATATCCGCGTCATGCATTATTTTGTATCAGAGGTCTATGTCTTTAAGCGCTAGATATTTTAACTGTTATTAAATATAATGCATAAATCGCTGAGTTTATTAAACTACGAATCAATTTCAATGTTAAGAAGACGGCTAATTGTTTTTTTTTTAGTTTGTTAGTTTGTACAGTCCTCTACTGTCTTCTTATCTCAAAGGCGCAGAATTGAATTCTTAGAATAGTGGACATTGGAAATTTGGCGGGATGCCTCGCATTACTAAGTGAAATTTAGTGGTTCTCGTTGTCGAGAACAGGAATAGTATTTTACCTGGTCGATTATCTAGAATATACGATTAATTTAAGATTATATATTGTCGTTTAAATATACTTGAGGATATCATCTATTCTTGTGCAATAATAATCGAAGCATTGATTGAGCTAGGAGCAAAATTAGTTTCATTGTTTTACATGCCTTTTCATCGCCCAAATATCAATGTTTTACGTTATTGTCCTTTACAGCAGCAAGCAAGACAGCCATACGACGTGTTGTGGGGCTGTGAAAAGAAAAGGAAAGTTTATTGACCGCGACGCTTAACATTATTCCGGATTCATTGCCATAGCACTCGTAACAGTGAGGTTTGGTAGATATTAACTTCTCCATTGCACATACATTTTTGGTCAATTGTGAGTCAAATTAGTTTTCTATTTCCTTCGTTTTAGCCTCTATTCGTCTTTTTCATTTGGGCTTAAGAAACCTTTTACGCAATGAAGACGGAAATCAAACCCATGGAACTGCTAATAATACTTAAACTATTTGAACATCAGTCACTATTAACATAATTACAATTTGTTTTATTTTCCATTTTTCTTAAGTTTAAAATTTTATCCACTGTCTATGAAAAGGAAGGAAATAATTTTTCAGTTAAATTTTAAATAATGGATGTGCACATTTTTTCATTCTTCTCTGTGTATGAAGTTATTGCCAGCAGAATGGGTTCATAATGCGCATGCCGGGCGCAGAGGACCAATGTTAAAAAATTTTCATACCTGAATAAAACAATTGAAGATTGGAACAGATTGCCTGCAGAGTTATTTGAGCCCTTTCCTAGTAATGTAAAAATATTTAAGAAAAAGCTGAAAAAGTATTTAATTTTTTAGAAATTTGAATTAAATTTTAAAATTTGTACAACTGTCTAGTTGATATGTGACTTTGTGGGGATGTTGTGTTTTTCTTTTTTGTATATACATGTTACCACCTGGCCAGTTGCCAAATTGTAACTTATGCAATAATAATAATAATAATTTCGAAGTTCTCCTCTGTTCTTTGCAATATCCCAGCCATGTATAAAATCTGTGAAGTTAATTCCAAATATAAGACAGTAATCCCTTAATCACGAATAATTAAATTATTTTGTACCAGGAAGATAAGCATTGCAAAAATCACGGAAAGCCAGTCAAGCTAGAAATGTATGTAAAAGCTTATGGGGTTAACCATTTCCATAAATAGGGGACAAGTCATTTTTATTTATTGGAAAACAGTTTTCTAATCTCCAAAGTCGGCTGTAAACTCACCTGAAAGGGTATTCCTATGGACGTAGTTAATAGTAAACAAATATATCGTACTGCCCAATAATATTATTGAACAGTTCACAACACATGTTTCAATTGTCTTACAATAATCATCAGATACTATGACTTTCTTACAAATAACTTACATATGTATTACTTTAATAACTTACAAATAATATAAAAAGGTTAATAACGAAAATAACTTTAAGTAAGTGAAAAAAGGTTTCACGCACCACATTTAAGAATAAATAATTGCATATGATCTTCTTAGCGATAAATTCGTAGGATTTATTTTGTAAATAAACTAAGAAAGATTCGTCAAACCAAATTAAAATTAATGACGGTCGTCACGGGGATAGTTAGCCGTAAACGATCAAATTTCAGCATTTTTATGAATGTTTTTCTAAATTCACCGTAAGTCACGAGGAAAACTAAAATTGATTGCTAAGATAAGAATGCGTATTTATTTTTTATTTTTTTCAATGGTGTATGGTTCAACTATATGCAATCATTATCACTAATTTGAATGTGCACATTAAAAAAGATCTGCAGGCATTAATAAGGAGTTTTACATGCATTTCTTATGGAAATGAGTCACAGTCCATTCCAGGGCCTCATTGGCCTTGCAGAATAATATTCTCACGGTTTAAGCCTTTCCTGAACTTCCACGAATAATTTAAAACCAAAATTAGCCAAATCGGTCCAGCAGTTCTCGAGTTTTAGCGAGACTAACGGACAGCAATTCATTTTTATTGTATGGAGAAAATAGATATCATGTTGTTCCATGAGATCTCTCTAAAGTTGACTTCATTTGGATGTAGATATTTCAAATTTTGTGGTTAATAAGAGTCGCTTTTTTTACAAAACGATGGAAAAATTTTCCTACCCTTTCAAAACTCATTTTAGCTGAAGCTGTCCGCACCGATGCTTAAAAAATTATCTTTCTTTTCTAATATGATAATGGGGGCCTCATTTGCATCCGCAAGAAATCTGCGGTAAAGGAGAGAGAAAAAAAGCTGTCGGAAGAAAAAAATTCCGCAATCTTTATGTAATAAGCACTTTTGGTTCTATGTGCCAAGGTTTCTCGCAATACCTCTAAGTCAAAACGTATATCTCGTATCGGAGCGCAGTGTCAAGGAGATCTTCTCGCTGAGTAATTGGATGGAGTGCGGTTGGTTGTTTTGTCTCGGTTCATTTAACTCGATGGTGGTCGGCCGAAGCGGGGAGGGAAGGTGGCTGGCTGGTTGACCCGCTCTCCAGACTTTCTATTCACAAACGAACGAAGAATATGTATTGCCTTGTGTATTATTGTCAAGGGGGAAATACCTCACGTTAATAGGACACCTGATTCCCACTCTACCGGTCTGATTTTCGTGACGTAAATTACTTTTATAAAATTTAGATTATTCTCTTGAATCGTTTAGCATATAGTATTGAGAAGATACTTTTGTCGATGTGAATGTATCTGGGATGTTAAAATTTTACTTCAGTACTTTCTCAGATGAATTTTTTTCCTGTAATAATAGGGACAAATATTAACTAAGGTCTTACATTATGTTTCCTGAAAATTTCAATATGATTCAATATGATATAACCTTTAAGGGAATAATTCCTCAAGATAAAATACTTATTACAACCTGTCCTCTATAAAAGAGGACTCATTACAGTGGTATATTTTGGCCTCTGTGTATGTGGAATATTTCAAATACAGACTTTTTAAATTTCTATGACAGAGATGTGTTTTCAATCAGCTCTAAAAGGGACGCAATTCCATGCACAAATTACCTTTACAGAAATCAGATTATTTGAGAGTGGAAACATCCTGGTAAAATAAGTTATATTAATTTCTCATGAATATAAGAAATGCAAATTCTTACTGAAATACCTTGTATATATATTTTTGGTTTAGTTACTTAGGCGTAGCTCTTTCAAACGGCGACATCAATGGCTTCGGAAGATGTTGTTTTATGAATAACAGTGGATAGACATTGAAAATCTCTCGGCTCATCCCAAAGCCACTTCAAGGACGAGTAACGGTCTGAGATTGGCAGATGTGAGTGAAAAGATACTGTCAGTCCCACTGGAGGATGGCGTCAATCGCTCTCGATTCCATCGGCGAAAGAATATTAGGTGTATCCCGTATCGATTCGTTATCACCTACGGTCGTGTTCATCGTCCGATCGTCCCCTGTCAAAATAGGTAGCTGATCCCAAAATAGTCGATCAAAGAGTTTTCGCCGATCATTCTTCTTGTTGTGAGGGATAAAGAAACTCATTCTCATCCATCCCATTGTGGCGTATCTCCCCTTTCCAGCAGAAGCACAGTGGCAGAAATGCCAAGAGAAATTGGCCCCAGGGGTTTTAGGGCTTTCAAATATCCTGCTCCTTTCATTGGTTACGTGTTTACACATTATGCTCGATAATGATAGTTGGCGTCTTGAGGAGTTTACAAAGCCTTAAAATACATTGTCTTTAAAATTTATTTAAATTGCAAAGTTTATCTCCCTTTCGGGATGACAAATTCATGAAACAGTTGGAAAATTTTTATGAGAATTACTTGGAAAATTTTTCTTACAGACTTAATGGACCACATAAAATTTTTTCCTTATCAAAAGTTTGAAATATTTGCATGGCTGTTCTCCAAACTATTGCATTTAAGCCAGATTAATTCCAATTGATTTGGAAACCGAGATTTAATCGAATTATAGATCTTTGAAATATAATCGAATATTTTTAATGGGAAATATATGGAAGAGTCAGGGAGTTTTTATATAAAAAATGTCGCGATTAATTTTTTGCTTAAAACGTAGGCTATCCTCATAAAATTTTCTAGGTGTATATAGCAGAACTTCTTGAGAATTTAATTTAGGTAATCTCAAATATTAAACCTTACGTATAAAAAAGCGTGAGGTAAATTTTTAAAATTTGAGAAGCAATTAAATGTTAGCAAGGTTCCAAATTATACACCTTAAACGTTCTTGGCAATAGTCACTAGTTTTAATCGAGTAATCCGTCGCCGAGAGATCCGAGAGATCGATCTTCTTATGTTCCGCAAACACCGACACCGGGTTTCTCTTCTCCATCCTTAACTTTCTCACGACCGAAAATGGCGTAAACTGTCGGTCACCTTGGAATACCATGCCGATAAAGCTTTTTTATGTTCCGAAAGGGGAGTAATTGCGGTATCACCGGCACAGCTAATGTTACATTCTCTTATCCACCAGCCGCCAAAACCGCTGTCCAGCTGTTTCTGGCATTACTGTGGCCGTGTCCGTGAATCAGATGAAAGTTTTTATGTCAGCAGCCAAAATAGATCACAACGTGCTGATAGTAGTTCAAGGGTATAACTTTTCTAACTCAGTATTTATAAATAAAAACATTGATCTGCCTCTAAAAATATCATGTTAGCGTGGGGAGCCTTTTTTTCTTCCAGCGCTGAAAACTTCCCCTAAATGCTTGCTAACAAATGGTGGATGATTGTCGATCAATTAGAAAAAGGACCTAGTGGATGAGATGAAATGACTTCAAGTAAGGCGGACGAGTCCGCCGCCTCCAAGGAAAAATTAATTACTTATTTAATCAAGCGATGCTATTTTGATTCAAAAACCCGTATTCATACACCCATGTCGGCCGAATTTATTATTAGCGTATATTATTACCCCTCAACTTTACAATCATTTTTGGTACGTTTTTATGGTCTTTTCAAATCGGTGAAAAACGTGAGAGTTTATATGCAATCCGTATATGCTCTGGCCAAAATTTTACAATATCTTTGGTTATTGGCGTATTTTTGCGGTTTATTTGTGTTGCTTAATTCTATTACCTACCTCAATCCAAATTCGATAATTGCTTCAAGTTTTTGTGCTAATAATAGGTTATTTGCCTATTACATATTTCGTTCGGCAATAATCCGCGCTCCAAATAGATGCTGTACAATGATGTAAGATGTAAGATGATGTTCCATGACATATTTCTTCAAAAAGGTATTTTAAGGCTGTAAGTACGAATGTGCGATTATAGATTATTTTAGATAGGCCTTCCATTCATCATTGCTTAAGGATAAGCGACTGTTTCATTCAAAAGACATTTTTCGATATGATGTTAAAAAAAAATCCATCACGTATGGTCGCTATAAAATAAGCAAAGAAAGGTTATGGAGGATCCTTTTTAAACATTTCTCTGTTTTTTGTAGCCGACCGTAGCTAATGCATGCCAGGTTTTGTTACCCGTTTCATTTTACTTGACTAGCAGAATCCATTTGTTCATTACTCAAGACGTAGTCCGGCGAAGAACCTTAGTTTTATTAATATCATAGAACATTTTTCTAAAAACTCTAAGAAGAGACGGGACAACTTAGTTGGCCACATAATTATACATGATGGCCTAATGAAAACAATCGCATACAATGACAAGTTGACGGAAAGAAGGGCAACCCCCCCCCCTCATGAATCACATAGGGCAGGGTATAAAGAATAAGTATAAAAGAAAAGAATTACGTCACTATGAAAAGGCTAGCGCATAGGAGAGAGGAATGGAGAGCTGCGTCAAACCGATCATAGTATTATTGACTTACGATGATAGTGACATGATTCTGAAGGCATAACGGATACAATGTTAGTTTTCTTACGAAATGTCATGTAAATCTTCGCCTTGATCAACTCTACTCGAATACATAAATACAAGTGTCGAAGTTACGAGTATTCAGATTTTCAAACGTAATTTCCACCAGATCCTATTTTCCGTGGCCATCTGTAGATGAAACTCTATCAGTACAGCGGATTTTGTAATATACATGAAAGTGACACGTACCTCGCTTCTCGGAAAAAAAATTCTGATCGAGGTAATCTAGACAGCTCCCTCCTGGAACAAACTCATTTGATAATGACTTGGCTGTAGGTCGCAGTTTCTTTTATTCCTGTGGTTTTTCGTCTCATTTTCGCCGGGATTTGGGTCAAAGTCAGTGGACGAGATTACATCGTCTGAATTGTCGGATAGCCTAGATTCTTGCCATAATTTATTTATTATGCTCCCGTTTTTATCTTTGATCACATGACGTGAACGTCTAGCTCCCAGAGCCTTAGGGGGGTGGAGAGTAAATATATGAATCAATGTATGCGTTGCCGTAATGTAGACGAAGACAAGAGTGTGGGCTTATTGCTCATCAATATACTGTTATGTATGCGTGGAAAACCCAAATGTGGAAATTGAGGACTTAATGCTAGAAAGAACGCGTGATCATGTATACTTATTCAGATACTCATTAAAAAAAGACAGTCATGTTTTCTCTGATCCAGTATTGTTTTCTGAACTAATGTATTTTCTGAGTGCCACGATGTTTATTTGTGTTACGTTCTATAATTGAGAGACTCGGGAACTTTTAATTGTTTTGATTTTATTTGCATTGAAATATCATTCATTCCTCGGTGATAATATTTGTAACCATGACTATAGTATGCACTTAATTTTTTCTCTGAAAGCCATCTATTATCGGCTATTTTAGTTTTTTACCTTACCCACGACACTGCTGAGGGCGCTAACACTTAATTCCTTCGTTTAACTAGAATTAAATTTGGTTTTCCCGTGATCTTATCTTAATTTTTCGGTACATCTTCTTCGTTATATAAATGAATTAAGTGAGGGAGTGTTTGTTCTTGTATTAATTCCTTATTTTCAGCCCCCGCTAATCAACAGCCTATTATTTATCACAACAATCTATACCATATTTAATTGATCGTGATTTAGATTTTACTGCTCCTATTATTATGAGTATTGCTAGCGGAAAGTGTAATTGAAATGTTTCATTGACAGTGGCATTAAAACCTCGTCTGCCATTCAAAGGTTGTGAATTTGAATCCATTACAAGTGGTTTCAGAGGCATTTGAAACCATTAAAAAGCCATAAAAACCACGAAGCCAATCCGAATCACTCGGCATTGATTCGTGGAAAAACACTAAATCTCATGCGAACGCTTGACAAGCATCATTTAGTAGAGGTTGACATCCTTGAAGATGTGTTCACACGCGATCACTTATTTAATCTCTGTTAACTACCAGTGAAAGAGCTTTTTTGGACCTACGTTTCAATTAGCCGCCTATTCCCTTAGCTATTGTTTAATGTGTGTAGCATTCTCCGTCGTCCGCTAGCTGGTGAATGAAGGAATTAATAATATAACCGTAAACTTCCCTGTATAGATTTACTTACGTCTCCAATTTGAAAAAGTTTTTTCTCACTATTTTCACCTATGATTTTTTTATGTCGGTTACGATTCAAAAAAAGTTGACAGGGCCCAACAATATAGGCAATAAAAAATTACAATAATGTGACTGCAGTTTTAAAAGAGTAATACGCTACCAGTTACGTCCTTCCGCAAAGGAGTAATGAGTCATCTTAACGCCACCAAGCCTACCAAATTCTCTCGGCATTAAATCGCGGAAAAACAATTAATGAAATGCGTCTATGGGAACACCATTCACAGGGAGAGACTTACTTGCACATGCGCTCCCACACGAGATTACTTTTTTTCCGCTTAAAGATGTCAGTAAGAGAGTTACGTTTACGGGCCTTTGTCTCAATAGGGTGGTTTCCTATTATTTTTTTATTGCCCAAATCGAAAGATTGCTACTCCTGGGGTACGCATTTCACGCTCTTAGATTTTTGAATGACGATATCTTTTTTTCGGAATAATATTTCCGTATTATTATTCTTTATACAGATTTTCCTATGCTGCTAATTTGAATAGTTTTCCTCAGTATTTTGTTTAAGTTTTTGAAATAGTTGCGATTCAGAAAATGTTTACGTTAACCTACTCTATATAACGCTACAAATTTTTGGAGATGGCTTATGTTTTAAAGGAGTTTTTTTCCAACAAAACAAAAACAAAATACAACTATTCAAGAGACTGTGAAGCTTCCTGCTAAGGCCTAATGGCATACCGAATTCTATCGCCAAGATTCGCGGGAAAGCGACAGCAGCGCTCGACCAAAAAAATAGGAGCGACTTCCTTACATGTGTGTGTTCCCGCGCGAATACTTATTTCTCCTTGTTAACTGTCAGTAATAGGGCGTTTTCGGGACCTCACTCCATTTCAATTGGCCGCCTCCTCTCTTGGCTATTGCGTAATGTGTTTATCTCCGTCGTCGTCGTCTGGCAAGCGAGTAGAAAGAAGGAATAATAGTGCCGCCGTTTTCTTCGATGAGATGGCGGGAAGGGAGAGGGGGAAGGGATTGACACGTTGAGGGGACGGAAGTGTGGTCTGGGGGGAGGGGGTTGGGAGGGTGGGGAATGATAGGGTGGAGTGGTGGGGGTAGGTCGATGCGTGTGTATGTTGTGGATACGTTCTTTCCAGTCCATCAAGTGCATTCCGTGAGCTCGGCCAAAGTCGTCGACGGAAGCGAAGTCAAATGGAATCGACATGAGAAGTCTCCGCGGCGAGGATTTGTCGTTTGCCGGAGGTCCTTGAGACATTATCCGGACGTGTGTGTGTGTGTGATACGACCGAAGTCGTTGAAGAATCTCATCTCGTATAATTCTCACCCTGTGGTGTCCTGTGTCCGACCTTTTTTTTTCTCATAAGTGCACACATTTTTTTTTCTTTCGAGCACGTGGAAATAGCTCGCAAACCTGTACTCAGTGAGTGAAGTGTTAGTAGTTTCATTACGGAAGTTCGTCGTCGCAACAGGTTGATCAGCCAATCAAAATGGATGCAAAACACAAACGAGTTTGGAGGATCAAACGCTTTCTTCGATGCGTCGTGAGTATATGATAGGCATTTCTCCGGTTTTTGCGCGAACGAATCGACGTAAATACTGTCCAACTGTAAGGAATTTACTTCGATAGTAAATAGAGAATTCGAGTCTTATTTTGTCTTCTTTCCATCATGTAATTTCATTGTGTTAAGGCATGTGTGCTTCTGTGCGGTGTGATTGTCTTAAGGAATGGTTTTTCATCCTGGGGACTTGGGTTATATCCATATAAAATTTACGAATTTAACCCAATCCCTCCGTAAGATATTGTGTATATGTTACCTCAAATAAAACTCTAGTTCCGTTTGATCGATATTCGTCTGTGATTTGAACTTTTTTTGCTTTTAACCTTCGTATGGGCACACTAACAAGAAACGTTTGATTTACCAGTCAATTCGTTCCAAATCAGCCCAAATGAATAAAATTATTAAGATAGGTAGACAATTAAAACCCAGAGTTAACCGGACATTAGGACCTAAATCTTGGACGTAATGGTACGAAGGTACGTCTCTAACTTCAAAAGTAGAATCTTAGTAAAAATGAAGAAGCAGTTGAGGAACGTCCACGACTTATGTAAAACTTTGTACTTCTTAAATATTTTATTACTGGGAAGATAATTGAACTGGATAATATCGATGCTTAATCGATGCCCTTCGAATATCCCTTTTAAGTATTTACCTGTATTTTTTAAAGCGCATGATGTTTTAATTACAGTCATTTAGTGATGTTACTTTTTGTTCATGTGTACTTCTTTGCACCATAAATGGTATTCCTCCGACCGTCCCTTTCCACATTTAATGTAATACGTTTGATGAAATATTTTCAAAGAGGTAACCGCCCATTTTTCATATTTCAATATTTTCACAATTCAATATTTAGGTAACCGCCCTGTGGTTTGCGTCCTTCCTAATTTAATTTAGCGTTCTTCTATTTTTATTTGGCTTAAAATGGCTACATTTCCTTGGGTTTTTAGTATTCCGTAAGAGAAAAATCAATCAGTCTTCTTGGAAAAATCAGCATCCCAAGTAAAATACAACAAAAACAAGTAAAATATTTTTGTAAAACATGCTTTAAAGTATTGATTTCTGGTCGTATTTCATGCGGTTTTTCAGCCATTCATGTTTTTATGAAGAATATTTAGAGTCGATTTTTCAAACTTCAGTCCCTAGATGTTTGCATGAGACTTATTTACGCGCATGTGATAATTCCGTCTTCCAGCCGGACTTTAATCCACTTTCACGAGCGATAACGACGATTTCCTAGCAAGAAAGAGATTAACTCGCAAATGGGGCTATCTTTCGTGGCAATTAACCGCAAGATTAGTTAATCTTAGAAACTTAAATCGTCAGACTAGTCTTGTTGTCCACTTCAGTGCCCTCGTGCAGAAATATGTCCTTTAATGGAATTGAACTGTAAGTGACCACTTACCAATTCGCGAGGAAAAGGAATGAAGGATATCGATTCGTATTATTTACCTTTTAAGGTCAAATAGTTCGCATCTCCTTGACCTGAAAATGATACAATTTATTTATCTCGAATTCCACCTCTCCTGCCTTAATGTTTTGCCGCTTTGAAATTGAATTGATGGAATAATTTTGAGAATGGCGTGACCCGGTCTAATCTTAATGCTGTTATCGTGCAAATCGTTCCTTTCATTCGAAGAAACAGGCATTATCGGCATAATATTTCATTTTACGGTCAACAGATTACCAAAACCATCCATCATTATTACAAGTCCATCATGTTTTGGAACGGTGATCCAAATAATAGTGTAAATATCATTTTCTCCATTAGGGAAAGAGATATTGATTGCATGAAAAATATTTTGTCATATAACTGCCAATGAGCGAAGAAATATATTTTGAATGATGTCTTTCAGCGATTCACATGAGCAGTCTGGGTATAATCTCTCTGGGATAAGGATATTTTATGAATTTACCCCGAAATAATTGATCTTACTACCACTGCAATAACAAATGGGCCATAGTTTTTAAATCCTTAAATTTGCTACAGTTAAGAATAAATTATTTTAATTACGCTATGTTCTACAATTTAGAGGGCCTTAAAATTTTACTTATAATACTATAGTAAGAAGAAATGCAGTTTACATTGTGTTAAAAATCTCTCACCTAGATGTTTGAGCGCCTGCATGACTGATATCTCTTCCTCTTCCTCCTCCCATCTTCATTACCATTTTTAAGGATTTTATTTATGGATTTAAAGGACGTTAATCAGAAAAAATACTTTATAATAATATTTAAAATGTGTCATATTCTTTATCGATGCACTCGATTTTCAAAAAGTTATTTAATTCATTATCTAATTTCATTTCTGATCTAGGCAAATATTTCAGAAGTGCAGAATGGAGAAGGTACTTAACATTCAAACGAGTATTCGGGGCAGCAATTTTACCGGAATTTTCTTCCTAAGAAAACAGAACTGCATTCTGAATACATTACCTCTGACTCTGATTACGCTTTGCGATATCCTGCTATTAAAATTCGAAGCATATCCTACGTGCCATTAATAAAAGGCCCGGCAATTTTTCCGAAAATATCTAGTCACCCATGAAACTGGTGTACAAAAATTCTATTTAGAGAAAGGCTAGTAAAAATAATCCAGCATTTTATAAAGATGAAGCAGAATCAAGAAACAGCAGCTGAAAGCACTTCTTTGTCGCTTGGTCCTTTAAGAATCAGGGGGATGAGCCATCAGGCAGCGAGAACAAAGGTTTAAATGCATTTTTTAAATGTGTGATGAGGCATATGGTGAGGATCAAACGGATAATTTTAGAATTAAGGAAGTCTTTGAAAGAGTAAAGGGAAACGTGACAATATGGTCCACTGCGCGTAAGACAAGACCCAGGCCCGGCTTAGGCTGGCCACACTCGGAGGAATATAGAATTCATGAAAAGGAACACAAAACAGTGAAAAATGAAAGGAAAGGTCGAAAGAAGGGATGATATTAAATAGTGTCTTAAGTTGGTCCCACGTTATCATTTGGCGCTGTTGGTAAGGAAATCAAAGAAAAGGCATTGGGAGTGAATATCCATGGAGAAAAAATAAGCATGCTAAGATTTGCCGATGACATAGCCGTTATAGCAGAAACAGAGAAGGATTTGAAAAATATTCTGGTTAATATGGGTAGGGTAATGAGTAGATATCAACTGAAAATAAGCACGAAGAAAACCAAGATCTTAGTATGCAGCAGAAGAGAAGAAGTCAATACCAACATTAAAATAGGGAGGCAAAAACTGATAGAAGTGGATGAATTCTGTTATTTGGGAAGCAAGATAACTAGTGACGGGAGAAGCAAGAAAGAAATTATCAGCAGAATAGCCCAGGCGAAGAGAGCATTCCACCAAAAGAGAGACCTGCTTACAGCGGGAAACTTAAATATGGATGTAAAGAAACAATTTATAAGAACCTACATCTGGAGTATGCTCCTATACGGAAGTGAGGCATGGACAATGACCGCAGCGGAGAAAGCAAGGATAGAGGCCTTTGAAATGTGGTGCTACAGAATAATGATGAAAATCAAATGGATCGACCGAGTTAGTAACGAGGAAGTCCTAAGAAGGGTAGGAGAGAAGAGAAGCCTCATGAAAACCTTAATAAGAAGACGGAACAACCTTATAGGCCACATCTTGAGACATGATGGCCTGATGAAGACAATCGTCGAAGGACAGGTGGAAGGCAAGAATGGAAAAGGAAGACCTCGAACAAAATATATGGAACAAGTAAAGAGAGATGTGAAAGAGAAGAAATACGTAGGAGTGAAAAGATTAGCTGATAGGAGAACTGAGTGGAGAGCTGCGTCAAACCAATCCTAGGATTGTTGACCAGTGATGATGAGTCAACAACAATGAGTACCAACTACTTTTCCAAAAATTAATGCAACAGCAATCAACTTCTATCAAATGTTAGTTGCTTCCGTCAACTGTACGGGGTGCAGCTGGAGGTGGGTATGGAAGGGATGTGAGATGTGGGTATGGAGGAGAATGTAGAAGGTGAGATGGACGGAGAGGAAAAGGAGCGAGGATAAAGCTGGGATGGCTGAAGAAAACCGCTGAGTGAGATATAGAGGAGACATAGCGTTTGATTGGAGTGATTACTGAGCTAGGAAGGGATGCTTAAAGTTGTGGTGTAGAGGAGTATGTTTTCAAAGACAGTGGATACGAAACCCTAGGGCGGGCTCGCGGGTTACACTCCTGGGCCGAGGTCTGAAGCCGAAGCTTATCACCTCTGGACAACAGAAGGGGGAGGACTGGAAGGAGAAAGGAAGGAGGCGCCGCCGTGGTAGGAGCCAGTTGACGCCTCCTGGGAGGGGATAGGGAAGGAAGGGAAGGGACGAGGAATCCCGCACCGTCACAGAGGCGGGCGGGTCCTACTACTAACGAAACCAAGCTTACGCAATTAATGTTCTAACAATCTTGGAGGACCATTCTATGAGGAAGATGGATCCAACGATCAAATCGTTAGATATGCTTGGAGAGACAGGAAGGGACTGGTGTAGGGCAATGTGTACTGATATAAATAAATGGAATAGAAATGTGAATTAAAGAGGGTGAGGTAGGGCAATCGGCCTAGGTGATTCATTTACATTTAAACTAGGAATGAGTCGATTCCACTTTTTGTCGATTCCGATTCTTTCAAATCGATTTCCGATCCTCGATCCGTTTCTATCGATTCTGATTCATACTAACTAATTTGTCATTAGCATTGCTATTATTAAAATATGAGAATTTAATGGAATAAACTAATAAAAACAATGGAATAGCCCAAATAGTATATTTATTAAAAATAGTTTATTAGTATTATGGTTATTTATCCTCGAATTTAAAAATATAATAAACATTTTAACTCATTCATGAATAAATTTTTAACTTAATATTGTACAATACAAAATGGCTCAGATGTGTGGCAGCCTTTATGCCCCAAGCTTGTTGTCTATTTTAAAATATTTATCTTCCTGAAATCGATGGAATTGGAATCGACTTTAGGCGATCGATTCTCGATTCCGTGCCTGAAAATTGGTGAAATCGACATTTGGAATCGAGTCACCTCTAATTAAAAACGCAAACCTACTTTCAACGGAAGAACACCTCGAATTATGTTTCCGAGTTTCACGGGAAGGGTCGAGATTGAAGTGCGAGTGAGTGTCTTAAGTGAGTCTCACGGTGTTCTTTGCTCTAATTCGTAAAATCATTGATAATATGAGAAAAAGTGTAAAAAATGGATTTTTCATGGAGGACCACATGATTATATGAATAGCTTTTTTGAGCTCTGAAGATTATCTTTTATCTTATTCATGCTAAAATATTCCTTGGGGTGTAGGTCTAAAATATTTTAGTGTTTTATTTCTTTCATAGCCCTGATGATGGTTTAAAATAAACAGCTAAACGTTGGCTATAACTTTTTTGCATAACAAACGTTGACCTACACTCCAGGAAATATTTTAATATGAATTAAACGAGGTCAAGATAAGGAGAAAAAAAATAATTATTTTATCTTATTGTTAGTAAAAGATAATCAAGTCATATGCAACGTTTTAGAAAATTTTGTTTAAACTGATTGTACCCATATGCAAGACAATGCCACCTTATGATATAAAAAAGTTAAAATAGTGATTCTACAATTTCCACAGTGAGAGGGGCCCCGCAAAGGGGGGGGGACGCGCGCCCCCCATTTGTATCCGCCACTAGGTACCGTATTTGTGCTCTGGGTATCAACGCAATTCGGAAGCTAGCAGAAAACCATCACGTGACTTCATGAGCAGCAATATGAGGTTACATTACGCCATATGACTTCTTTCTCCGATGTGGAATCCGAAACAGCGACCTTTGAGTTTTTAGTTGGTCGCGTTGCTATCTTAGATGTCCAGAATGGTCGCCGTCTTTATTCGCTCCTATGATCTAGGCCTTATATTTCCCAGAAGCATGCGTCACCAGCTAAGAAAAAATGTGACGCATTAGAATCTCATGGAGATGTCCAATGTAATGGACTATGAAATGAGGGTCATTCTAAAAGGCTAAGTTATGACTCGCGCGTTTGAAAAATAAGATTCTTTTGCTGATTGATGCAATTGTTGAATCTTTTATCCATGAAGCCTGAGAGGATGTAATAAAACCTCTTCTCTGTGAATATTTATGTTCATAATGAGAAAGATGTTTACTGAAGGCCTTTAGATAGTTCATTAAGAAAACATTATAGCGGTTAAGGTATATTTTTATGGGTTAGGATGCAAATTACCTCAGCAACTTCTCCCCTCTCAATTCATACTTATAATACCATTAAATGCTACCCAATAATCCTTTTCCCTTCCTGTTGCTTAGCAACTTAACTGACTTTCCTCCCTCTGACATGGTTTTTATGCCATCTCCAATAAGTACTCGCACCATCAATACCATCGTACCCCTCCTTATCCCATTCCCTCAAGAAATTTCCTTTCCCTGTCTATCATCTCCTGAAATTTGTTGTTCCTTTTCACCTCAGTAGACTTCTATCTCTCCATTCTTCGCCACGCCCAAAGCTCGTACGTCTCCAGTCTTCTCTCGTCCTCCTTCCTAAGTGTCAACGTTTCCGCACCGTAAAGCGTTGCTCTCCAGATCATACTCCTCATTAGAATTAATTTTAGTAGGTCTATGTTTGTTGTCACCGGCTTGACTGTCTGGCACCTTAACCTCACTAATAGTCGACGGGTTTTTATACGGGTATACATTTTACTTGTAAATTTTTAAATGGGTTTTTTTTTAACACCATTGGTTCTATAACCCCATATGGAGGTGATTCGCGGACTGCTCCCGATGTAAAATAGCACTACGAAGTTTGATTGAATTCTGAGACTCGGTTTTCGGGCACCCCTCGTTAGATTCAAGAATGGTCGCGGTCTTTATTAGCTGCTCTGATCTATATTGTATATTTCCCAGGAGTATACGTCACTAGCAAGGACAAAACATAAGAAACATAGGAATCTTATGGGGATGTTCGAATTAATGAACTATGAAATGAGGTGCGTGGTGTAGGTGTAAAGTTGTGAAATTTAGATCTTTATGCGGTATAATTCGTGGTTTACATGAGTCCGCATTTACAGCTTTGCTTATAAAATGACATTGCCTGTTTCGTTAAAAAGAAGTCCTTTGGGTGACAAATTCCTTTTACTTTTCTAAGGACTCTTTATTGTTATTCCTTTCTCGTTACATTTTGCTTATAAAAGGAGATTATTTCCATATGTAATTGAATCATACGCAATTTTATATTATATTTCTTAGTGTTCATAATAAATTTGCATTTTATGTGCATGAAAATATAAGGTGACTTTTAACTCTAACGCAACGATCAACCCATTAATGAATGCCTTGTTTTCCATTGTACTACATTATAATTATTATTAAGTTATTCGACCGATTAAGGTAGGTTTCCATCTCGTGTCATGAAAATTATACATGCCTGAAGTTATCCCTTAGTAATTCTCTATATTGTTGTGCATTAGAGAAGCAATTCCTAAGCTTAATCTCGTGCCAGCTTCTCGATCCATGGAATTCTTGTTCTCGGCTATTTTTCCACCAGCTGCACTATCCTCGTATCGCTTCGTTTTTTGCGTCTCTCTCTCTCTCCAGGGAAACAAGCGCGAAGCGCGAGGCGGTTCTTATCTTCAGCCCCGCAGAAAAAACCGCATCCGCGTTAATTTTCGTCGTTTTGCCCGGTTGAGCGGGTATGATACGTAACAACTTAGCCCCGCTCATCTCCGCTTTGAGTCTTTCTTTAGGATAAGCGACCAGAAGAAACACCTGCATTGCAACCACGAATATTACATTAGACGATTCTCAAATCCGCCGCTAGAATTGTGGTAGCTTCGCGCGTACGAAAATTGCATTTCAAAAATCACCGCTCGAGGCGCCACTTGTCATTTATATCCACTTTTCACGAGGAAATTCATAGAAGCAGTGGCGCAGCGAGGGGACCCCACCCTGACCTCAGAGAGTTTTTTAAAATTTAATCCACTTTACTTAATTGGATAAGTATTACTTACATTATGGTTTAAGGATTAATGAAATATCCCTCAAAATGCTGTAAAACTCAAAATTTTAAACATTTATCTTTTATATCTAATATTTTTCTAGGGGAGGGCACCCGCACCTCCCGTATTCCATACCCCCAAGTATTAGTTGCTCCTAAAACCCCCCCTAGCTGCGCGCCTGCACGGGATTACTGTGCAACTGAGCCAATAAATCATGTAAAGAACACATTTAACGCATGCGATACGATTGTCAACTGTTAAAGACCACTTACTCTACGGTTAATAGGGAAAGTCACACTGAACGAGATACAGCTGCCTAGTGGCGCCGCCGAATAAAATGCGCGCATAACGGCAACAGATATAACGCTTATCCGCCATGAAGGAAGATCTGTGGTTTTCCCGGCATATGATGATGTTGAAGTTGTTTCGGGTTTCCCACCGGATGAGGTTCTCCATCTCTGTCGACGTTTCAATGGACGACACGACCCGACACGACGAAACCCGAAACAACTTCAACGCTTATCCGCCATGTTCCTGGGCCTCCTTTAATGGAGTCCCCTTGGTTGCAAAACTTGGAGCATTCGTTGGTTAATGAGAGCCTACAACATCATATCCTTACGCTGGAGTGATCTCTTTCTGACCTTGAAATTCACATTAATTAACTCTAGGGTTAAATTAACCAGTTTGTTCGCTAACTTTCTTGACAGCTCCTCAGTAGATTTATCCCCCAAAGTCATTCCAATATTTGTGTCTCTCATTATTGCCTAAGATATAAAGGCTTGTACTCTGCTCTCCACAGAAATGACGTAGTTTTCCAATGGCAGATTAACAATTAAAACTTGAGATACAGTGAAACGGATGAATATAATAGTGATGAATGAAAATGAACTTTGTTTTTCCACATAAATATTTATTTAATCACGACCGCGGTTTCGACGCACTGCGTCATCCTCAGGCGAGGAGTACATTGAAGGATCGTCTTAAATACCTGACCATATAAACCAGAAGTAGTGGGGGGGGGTAATCAAGATGTACCAACCTCCCAACCCCCTCCCCCTGCCTCTTGGTCCCCCCCTCTTCTACAGGTTTATATGGTCAGGTATTTAAGACGATCTTTCAATGTACTCCTTGCCTGAGGATGACGCAGTGCGTCGAAACTTCGGTCGTGAATAAATAAATATTTATGTGGAAAACAAAGTTCATTTTCATTCATCATGAGTAAATTCCACAAAGTAACGCCTCAAACCATCAACTGTATATAATAGCTTTAATAGTGGCATTGTAGGATTTATCATTATTAACGACATCAGAGAAATACCTGTTCAATTCTACAGCACTGAAACTTAGATCTTTACACAACACAGACTCTGCAGGGGTCTAGGGGAAGCATCTCTGGTTCGAGTCTCTTTTTAGGATAAGCGACTAAGCGACAAACACCTGCGTTACAACCCTTGGTGCATTCGGTGGTGCATGAGAACCTGGAACATCACGTACGTCTTCAGAAGTGGTTTCTGTCTGCCATTGAAATTCACACCGATGACCTCTTGAGATAAACCAGGCATCTTGATAGCTAACTCAGTGTTTTTTTAAAGCTCATTATAGAACTAAGGATTAAATTGCAATGGAATCTCTGTGCTTGAAGCGGGATTACTCCTGTTTTATGAGAGTCTGCATCAATAGCTACGCTCATAAAATGATTTTTCCCGTTTCATAAAAGGAGAAATGATTAAAAAATGTGTCTCCGTAATGACACGGCAATGAAGGCGGCTACATGTTTTATTCTTTTTTCCTATTTGGAACAGCATTTGACCTGCTGATGGCCAGTGGCATTGCAATTTGGATTTTAATCATGCCTTTTTGATACCTGTAGGCGACAAATTTCGTTTACTTTTCTGGGAAATCTTTATTGCTATATCTTCCTCATCTCACATTTTTCTTTTGAAAGGAAATTCTTTCCTTCTGTAACTGAATCATTCGCAATTATGCATCATGCTCCATGCTCCTTCATGATAAGTTAGCATTGAATATGCATGAAAATAAAAGATGAAAATGATTTTTTTCCTTTTTTATCCCAGTTTTTCACAAAATAAAACGTGCACTAAGATTCTTACAAATCTGAAAATCTACAAGTAAACTATCCGGCCGACTGAAAGCAATTACCCTATGTATTGTAAACAGTACGATAATTTGAGATAAATTATCTGTTCTGCATCGCTTACCCAAGGTGGAATATACTTAAGTAACGTATTCCGTAGTGGAGGGATCTGCGGTGCGTTTGCAGAAATCGCATGTATTGTTGTTTGGTACATGATTTTGATATTACCTACCTTTTTTCCAAAACTTTACTCAATCGGTACGGTAGGTTACGGTATTCCAAATCCTTACTCAATCTTATCCTCACAATACCTCGGTGGTTCAGATATCAAACTCAATTTGAGTGCATAAATTATTACTCACATGGATTCTACCTTATTTTTTACTAGAATGAAGATTTGATTTCACTGAATGTCAAAGGTCTGATCAAATTTTCAAATCTGATCTGAATATCTTCATTTGGGAATTTTCTTACGCTTGAAATGGCAACCGGAAGTGGTATTGATTTTGTGATTTACATGCATCGAGGCTGATATCGTTCAAATTTTTTTTATAGTATGTTAAATTATATTCTCCCCAGAATATTCGTATCAACAGCCCTTAAAGCTTTCTGTGCTTCAAAAGAATCACCATGAAGTTTCTTGCCAATCTCAATATATGGCTCTAGGTAAAAGGGCCACCATATTCGGTATGATATCATATTCAAATATTTCATCCAATTTTCGAGAAAATGTTGAGTTTTTAAAACCTTCTGTGAGGGTAGTTTCTCCCTCGAGATCTATACACCATCCACTTTATCTTTATTGCAACTGCCAAGCAAAAGTAACACGCTACATCGCTGTTGAAAATGTTTCAAACAATATCGCCACACATTGCCAGGTTTTAGCATAGAAGTGAAGTAAATCGATAGATGTAACACAAATTAAAAGTAAAACAATGCCTTTTATGCAAATACGCAGTTTTAGTCATGCTATAAAGTGGTCGAGAGTACTATCCTTTTCATCTAAATATTTGATGAACTGTAATTAGCATCAACTATTTCATATGAAAAATAAATAGCACAAGATATAAAGAAGAAACTATTCGATAATAGGCAAATTTTAAAGTGAAATTTGATATTAATAAACACAGCAACTTTTGACTTAAGATTCTCTACGGTGTCAATCGCTACAGTAACAAGTATTGCAGCAGTTTCTGATGAGGAGAGTGACTATTATATCGTTTACGTAATGGTGCCCCCTGGAATACCAAATCGTCCCTGCATCTCAATTATGTTTGTTGTATTACTTTCCTACTCACTTTTCGCTCGGAACAAAAGTGTCAATATTATATTGTAAAAAATTATTCCCATGATTGAATATATGTTTCACTACACTTTTGTTTCCATTAATATTTTGGCAATCATATTACGATAGTATATTTTTTTAACATTTTTAAGCGGGTAAAATGTTAGAAAAATGAAGAAAATTCTGTAGCATATATGTGTAATAAAGCAAACTCAAACGTAGCTGTAACTTGGATATTACTACACATTCTAGGTAAAGGCAGGTATCCTTTTGTCGGAAATATTTTTGTGTTACCTATTGTATTCTTAATGGACGCAGAGGAGGAGAAACGATGAAGTGCTGGACATGGTGGGTGAGGTGAGGCAACTTTTAGATGAGATACGGAGGAGACAGAAGGTTTGGATGGAGCGAGTACTTAGCGGGGAGGGGATGTTGAAAACGGAGTTGGAGGGTAGAATGTTGGGTAAACGGGGGAGGGGAAGGAAGAGAATAGGATTTTTAGATAGATTGAAAGGGGGTAGGCCTTGCAGTGAATTTAAGAAGACAGTGATGGAAGGAAAGGGAGGCTCCCAGATTACTTCTTCAGTACTCCATGGAAACCTACCTTAATCGGTACTATCGGTAATCGGTGCTCGACTACTATTATGTATGTATTGTATTCTTAACAATAAAGATGCCAAAATCCTACTCAATGCTTGTCTTCTGAATTTGTGACCCTCGAAATGGAGTGATATTTATGACTCAGGCGAAGTAGTTTAGCACTTAGTAACTCCATTTCCCCGGCTTATTTTTTCCCCAAAACGTCTGACCTGAAACTCCAATCTAAGTAGGCCAGCTTTCCGTTGGAAACTATGGAAAGAAATCAAGAAGACAAGAAAAAAGTTTTTGAAAAAAACGTAGCTCTGCGGAAGCGCGGGTATCATTTTGACGGCGAAGAAAAAGCTCCCAAATTGGCCTCGCGTCACTCTATCTCGGGGGGAAAGTGGAATGAAACGTTTTCGGCATAAATTTCTCGAAAACCTTGATACTCCTTGGGTTATTTATTTGGAAGATATCTTTGATATTTTTCCAGCGAAAAATCTTGTTCTCACCGCAGTATCGCAATGTATAACCAGTCACGTAGCAATGGTAGATGCGAGCAAAGGTGATTTTCTCCACAATATGAATCATATTACCAATAAATATTGAAGACATCTTCTAGTATCATCAATACATCACTGAAACTTAAAAATTCCTAAAGAAACGTATTTACAGTAATTGCCGAAAAACTGATCGATTGGCATTAAATTAACTGTGGAATATTATCACTGTGTTTCAATGTAAATGTTAGCAACTCTCACAAATCCACGTTTGAAAAAATTACTCATATTCAGGATGTTGAACGGTTTTTGACTAGGGATGGACGGATCCAGGATTTTTTTCAGATCCGGATTCGGATCGGATCCTTGATTTTCGGAGCCGGATCTTTCGGATCGGATATTTTCGGATCCAAATGCATTTTCAAATTCCTGACGCTGAGATTCCCCCGATGATTGTTCTATCTCTTGGGAAGAGACACACTATGTGCCAGTCGTATTTTGCCTTTTTTATTTTCCACGGCTGAAATTCTCCTACGTAACCTCTGCGAGAGCTTTCAAACAAAACGGTTCATGAGTGGGACAAGAATCGCATGCGACGGCGCGTTCGAAGAGAGAATCGGAACTCTTTCCACTCTTATGGGGCGTTACATTTACTGAAGCTATTATTTAATTTAGGATCCAGATCCGATGTCTTCCGCGACTTTGGATCCGATGTATCCGATGAAGGGTTATATCCGCGGATATTTGGATCCGAGGTATCCGATCCGACCATCCCTAGTTTTGACGCAATCATTTGATGTAAACAATTAAACAAAAAATTACTTGTGTACAGAAAGTTGAACGGTTTTAATGCAATCATCTGATCTAAACAGAGGCCGCAGCTTTGTTTCTCAAAGAGTCTTTACGGTATCCGTAATGGATTATGGACTGGGAAACAAACGCAATGTTTTCCAACAGAAACGAGCATTTCATTGTAAAACTCATGCTGCAAAACTAATTTGTAATTTCCAAATTCTAGTCTAAAAATCTAGATACAGGTACTTGGCTTTATTTCCATGGTTTAATGTATTTTTCTCTTCTAAAAGAAATATTTTTTTGCCGGAACGCTCATAGATCTACATTGCACTCTTCGTATTAATACGTGTGCACCACATATATCCCTATAAAATGACCAGTTCAATATATGTTGTTCTCTACCTTCCTTGAATCGCGTAAACGTTTGTACCTGCAATCGATTATCATTACTTCTTATCGTTTCATCTTCGAATTACCTTTCTCTCTTTGCTTTAGGTAGGAATGATTCATTGAACAATCCTACATTTCATATGGAGCAACTTTTTTCGCAGTTTGTATATTTTTGCTGTAATCGGCTTTATTTGTAACCCTGATGTTTATATTTATGTTCATGTTTTGTCAAGCGTCGGTCTGGCGTTGTGTGTGCCCCGTGAACGGGCCAAGTTTACGCAACAGACTTGGACACAAAAACATTTTTTTTACGGTTAATAACACAAATAGCCAACAAACTGAATGAGTATTATTTTCATTTCATTAACTCCTTCATAAAATCACAATGCTCAAAATTTCTTAAGCTAAAACGTAAGAAAATTCACTGAAAAAATCTGCGTAAACGTGTTCCGATCCACCCTATGCAGATTTAATAAAGAAAGGTCTTTCTGACACAAGCAATTTTGATACTCATTTACGTAGTTTTATTGAATTGGTATCCTTATTTTATTATTATAAATTAAATATGATTAAAAATGATACAGCCGCTCTTGATTTATAAACGGTGTAACTAAACTCTAAGTTCATTGATTGTTAGGCGGTACGAAGTTCGCCGGGTCAGCTAGTAATATTATAACTACATTTAATTGTTCGGACTTCAATATCCGTAGGATCCAAGAGTAAAGTAAAAGCACTAGTTCCCGCTGTGAATTTCATTATCCATTTTCATGAGTCGCAACGCTGCTGAATAATATGAAGGCTTATCCATAAACCATCATTCTAGAGGGATATTCATATTATCTTTTTCTTTTTTGGTTCTGGGAGGAGCGTCGTTGTCCATTGGGCGTTTTTCATCTGATCGAAGGGACCCTTCAATCAGATGAAAAACGCCCTTCAAATCCTTAATGGTGGGTACTTTCGCAAATTTATGTGCAGAAAACCTCTTAGTTCGAAGGGGCGCCGGAAAGGAACTGTCACCTCTATCCTTAATAGTGAAATTTTTACGCCTGTGGCTGTAACCTCGCACATCAAAACTAACCTTTGAGCTGTATCAATGAGTGATTAAGAGAGGTGGTTTCAAACGCAACATAAATTGCAGTCATTGTGAAACGCTTACGTAACTACGATTATTGCTGTCCGTTTGTATATTGGCGACAAGCCATTAAGTGGGTTGACAGCAGCTTAGAATATACTGTTAAATAATATCTGTGAGGCACGGAATATTGAATGCAAAGAAAAATTATTTAATTCGACCGAAGGAAAAGGAAGTCTAACTCTGTTGCTGTTTCTGCTTTTATGGGATTAGAGAGGCATATTTGGCATAGAATTGGGTCAATCGTTGCTCATCAAAAGAAAAATTGACTTAAGAATGTTAATCGCAACTGTGCTGTTGTGGGAGGAGATGATTACGATTTAAGAAAATCAATTTTTTAAATTTTATATGTTATATCTTACTAAAAAAAACTCAAATCCGAGTAGACAAATGTGATAATAATTTAACGATTTTAAAAAGATTAGTTAGGTAATATAGGTACAAATTTATTTAATAATAATTTTTGGTACTATTTCATAGGTCTCCAGTTCAAAAGGCAAATATGCTGACTTAAGTTAATAATAATGAATAATTATGTATTTTCAGTATTATTTAACAGGTGTGCAAACATAGAGACAAATTTGAACAATGATATACCTTGTTTTTACCTTGAAATCTCAAAGTTAATTCGATATTGGTAATCAGCAAGTCTTACCCATCTTGTCATGACAGAAATTAAACACGCCATCGTTTTCTAAGTGTCACACTTCATCAGAGAGTTTGAATGACCTATTTTTCGAGATAATATATTTATTCGACCTACATACTCTGGAGAATTAGATGGGCAAGTGTTGACTCAAATCGAAAATTGCGAATAGGAGAAGCTTATTTTATTTTGGCTGATTTCTTTATTGGATTCGAGATTACGAATAGACTGTCTACAGTTTTTTCTATAGCTCGCTTTCCTTTTGAGAACCCCAAGTGGGACTTAACGAAAAGTTTGCCTTTTGTTTTGTGCAACAACCTGTCCATCTTCTGGAGGCTGAATCCCATCTCATCTCCTGAGACAATACGATTATTAATCTTGTAGGCGTCGCCTTGGGCCCTAGTCGGAGGGTATACCTGTCATCTCCAATATGTTTAATGATTTCATCAGCAACCCTTCAGCACTAGCATATCCCTTTCGCGAGATGGTGAGGTAAAATACAATGGGGGAGAATGAATCAGGTTTTAATACCCTCTTGACATCACTACGCAAATTACTGAAAACAGGCCGTGAGTTAACACAATTGGCAACGAAATTTGCAATGTGTTTCCTTTGTAGTATGTTGAGGAATTATTTTGATGCTCTTGTCCCTGAAGACCTAGTTACGGCCATTCAATGAAGTTTTTACTTTTGTAATGTTTACTATTTTATCCAGTTTTTAGTATCAAATCTTCCATTTCCTCTCAAAAACATATTATTTTCTGAGGTCAAAAATTAAGAACTCTTGCGTAAGGTTTAAAATAGTATCATGTGTCATATCTTGGGACTGTTTCAAGACTGTCGCTTTCGTGCTCTCTTTATATTTTTCTTAACCTCGGCTAATTATAAGTGCAGAGACCATTATTGCGTAATTCGGGCGTAAGGGAAGTAAAAAACAATTTAAAATAAAACGAAGTTCAATTTATATTGCATGAACCAAAAATAAGGGGGCCCAGATTTCACACTTAAAGTCCACGATTATAAGGGTAGAAACCTCGGTCTGTGTATTTTACCATTCAGTGAGGAATTAAACCTGATTTTAATTTTTTTGTGCTTTTTTAGGTTTATATAATATTAGATAAAGCAAAACTAATAGGGCCCACATTTCAAACTTTTACTCCGTTATCAATTTTGTAGAAACCTCGATCTGTCTATTTTTACCATTTAGTGAGGAATTAAACCTAGTTTTAATTTTTGTATGTTTTTAGGTTCACATAATATAGATAAAGCAAAACTAAGCGGGCCCAGATTTTACATTTTTATGCCGTTATCAGTAGTGTAGAAACCTCGGTCTGTGTACCATTTTACCATTTAGCGATGAATTAAACATATTAGTTTTAATTTTTGCATGGAGATTGAAATGTAAAGAATTTTCTTATAAGTTCTGAGAAAAGTAACTATGTTTTTATTGTTTTAAGTTCTCGGAACGAAAAATGCTTGAAGAACCCGTTGAAGTTCATCATCCAGTTTTATTGCCTATAGCCTTCCAACAATCTCCTTTTACCCCGGGATTTTCAATTTACCCTTCAGTCACGTCCGCGAATATATATATATTTTTTTCGCATCATCTTGATCCTTCGAGCTCACGTCCTGCGATGCTGAGGCACACCCTTTTTGCCGGCGAATCCAGTGCGTTGAATCGGGTCGTAAGCATCGTGAGATGCCAACGTGGTCATAATTCATGGTCGAGACGCACGGGAGATGCCTCCCACAGCGGCTCAAGATATGTTATTATGTCTCCTCAAAATATTGCGGCACGACCGCTCTCCTACGCCTCGCATTGCGACACCGTAATACAGCGAGAGGCTTCGATGATGTGTTCAGAAATCCCCAGCCTGGCGTTTTGTTTCCCATACATACACACTACGTTTTTCGTACATTTACGGGTCATGGCTGCGATTGGAATAGGGTGGTTTCCTATTATTTTTTATTGCCTAAATCGAAAGATTATTACCTCTGGAGTACGAATTTCACGCTTTTAGATTTTCAAATGACGATATCTATTTTTCGCGGTTAAATGAAAAGTGAAAAATTTCACGCGCGCGAAAACGCGACGGCTAAGTATGAATCCTGGGAAAACCCCGTAAGACATCATTCTGGTTCCCGCTGCCGCCGTGTGAGGTGACCTTGGGGCGAAGGTATGTGCTCCGCTGCGATTAAGGCTGCTAGCAGGTAGCAGAGTACCCTGCTAGCAGGTAGCGCTTGGCTTAAATAACTATTATTAATGCCTTATCAAACGAAGGAAACTTTCCGACCATAGGCAGTTTTAATAGGTGATTATTAAGAGACGTTTCCCTGAGCTCTGTGCCTCATGCATGCAATGGTAATCTCAGACGATGTAAAACTCGTATAGAATCTGGGCCCCTGTGATGTCACGTGGAGTGGCATCGCATGGGCGCCAATCTGGCCTTTTTCAAATGCGGTTAAAATTGACCATTGCCATTCGTCTAAACTGGGATTCGTAAAACCAAATAATTAGTGTATTATGAGTACACTAATGGTGGGTAACGAATCGCAATCAATGCCATTCGTTTTCTTTGATGAAGGGAACTACCCTATTGAGCCTCCATGATTTGTTATCGTGCTCATATTTATCCTTGATAGTTTCTATCAATGCAGAGATGTTTTACTGGGAAGGATTATCATTTATCATATTTTTTACTTGGAATGGTCGAATTTAGTGAATGCTAGCGAATTTGCTTCCAACTTCATCGCTACGTATTAGCCAAGTAGAGTCACCGGTGAGGATAATTATTAATGATATTTTTGCTAGCAATCCTCGTACTCAATATAAGTACCTATGCTTGCAAAGTGCCCCTTTTTTCTTATCTCTTCTAGGCTTAAGAGACAGATTTCTGTACTTTATAGTTCATTACTTTAATCTCACAAGTTGCTATTTAACAACTTATATGTATTGCCCTTTAAAAGGGTATTTTTCATTGGTAGGGATGGAGCTAACTCCAAAGCTTTTTGCGTGAATAAAGTGTATTTTGGGTACCTACCATAATTAGCTTTGTCTAGTATGCATCTTTTACCCGCAAAATTCGTCAAAAAAGTTGTCCTCGTGCTTTGCATGTACTAGACAAATGTCAATGTTTTCCTCGAATATCCATCAAGTAGCAGGAATCGTTCATTTACTTTCTCTGGGCCTCCCACGATTTAGCGCGAAGGACTGACTTGCAGAAAACCTCATCGCCGATTATGAGGATTGTCGGGAAGCCTATCACTCGTGTTTGAACCCGTAGCCAACCAATGAGAATTTCAGGCAACAAATAACGCTCAGGGTGGCTAGGCTCTGACACATTCGTCTACGTCTTCATAATACACCGGAAAACGCCTCAATAGGTGTGTAGCGGAGGGTTTTAGGGCACGTTGGGCGATAGCAAAAAGGGCGACATGCGCGCACGAAGTTTCACGTAGAAAAGTCGGATTAAATTTTATGTTTTAAGTTTTCTTTCTCAGAGATTAAGTTTGCATTTAATTGAATTTACACGTCCACTGTTTATACATTGTAATGTTATCAGTTTCGAATTTCGTTTTTATTTATGTATTTTAATGTCGCTATTTCCAACGTCAAAATAAAATTGAATTAATTAAAATAGCTTTGTTTTATTCCACACTTTATTTTGAATAGCACGACCCGGGTTTCAACATCCAGTGTTATCATCTAGTGTTATCACCTGATGATAACACTGGATGTAGAAACCCGGGTCGTGCTATTCAAAATAAATTGTGGAATAAAACAAAGTTATTTTATTTCATTCAATAATGAAGCAATTCCACAAAATAACGCCTGAGACCGTATCTTATGTCAAAATAATAGTAAGCACAAAGTTGCACATAAAACTTGTAACTTTTAGTGCCAAAACGGCGTTTGGCTAGTTAGTAATTCGTTGGATTTGGACTTCCTAAAGACTGCTTTTTGATCCCAAGTCGCATCATCGTTCCTCATGAATATGTTTGTCATTGGTCAGTTTCGTGTTGTGCGCATGAAGATCAGTCCTTTGTGTGAATTATCTTTTTTTCTTCGTGTTGTGTAATAATTCTCTTCTCACGTGCCCGCATACTCAGGTTGCAATCGTAAATAAAACCTTCAATCGGAGTCCTCAAACAGATGTCGTGCCTACTGACCGCCTTTTGATCCGTTGTAATATCAGCGCGAGCCCAGTAATTATCTGTTCGGTGGAACAGCCCGGGTTCACCCAGCCGAACAAAAAGCCGCTTACGCAAGTCAGTATGGCTCAAATGATCATGGTTTGATGGCGACAGAAACTAAGTTCATCTCGTATATCTGACATGCCTGGGGACGCGGTATCTGTTTTTCTTTTTCAACTCTTCCAGGAGTACAGAATGCCCCGACATGATGTTTCATTTTGTTTTTAGCATGGAGGATCTTTATGTTTACGAATATTCATACACGAATCCCGCTGATTTTTTGTTATTTTAGTCATTTTTTCTTCGATCCGTTCCTCTTTCTCCATTAATCCAGCATCCTTCCTTCTTACGCAGTTTTCAGTATCCCCTTGCAATAAGACCCAGCATAAACGGTAAACTAAGATAGATATTTTGCCGTATGGATAGGTGTGGATATTTATTTTCTCCCCAAGCAGTGAAGGCTTTTAATAAATACTAGTCGTAATTTCGTATGAGCATTTATTTTGTGTTACATGTAAACGGCTGGTGTCCTAACACCCCCCGCCACCGCCACCAGCTTTTTTTAGGTGGCTTGCGGTGTAGCATGTAGATGTAGAAACTGTTTCATTTTTACCCTCTGTCTCCGTTTTATCTCTTTCGCCGTTTACTCTACGAAAACACACTGCATACTACCCCGCAAGCCGCCTTGATCGGCGCGTCGCAGGGGATGTTTGGACACCAGCCGTGTACATATAAAAAGAAAATGCTCAAACGAAATTATGATTATGATTAAAGTCCATTATGGTTCAGGGGAAAAACGAATTCCCATATCTATCCGCTCGGCAAAACATCTCTCTTAATTTATCGTTTTTGTCAGACCTGGAAATGTTGCGGGGTTCTAATATAATGTTCTCCATGTCACTCAGAAAGAAATCCATTCTCAATTGCTCAAGCAATATAAGCTTAGTAATGTCGTGTTTATAACAAGCGAAATAAGTAAATATACAGTTCTCTCACAGCTAACTTGTTTGACATACCTTGCTTTGAATGAGGTAAATCCAGCCAGGCGGGATTCGAACCCGCGACCTCCATGTTGGAAGTCTGGGGGCGCTACCCCGGAGCCACCGAGGACGTCAAAGATATGCGCGTATTCGTAATACCTATCCCATAAGTGATGCTATTCGTAGTCCATTCAACTTCATTTTGTGATCTGTTTACCAAGTGAACCCTTAAAAAAATGCACTGATAATATGTACAAATAAAACCTTTTGATATCGCTATGTCTCATTTTAGGTGTTTACCCTGAATTTCGGTTTATACATCATTGCTGTTAATAAATAAGCTTCCGTCTCGATATTTCCTTAGCAAACCACACATGCTGACTGAACTCACCGCGGTGTATACTTCCCAAGCGTGATGCAGACGTCCAAGTAGTTAACCAGCTCACTTCGCCTCTCGTCAAATTTTACTATCCACTTCCCGCCTCGATACTTGAAAGCTCTCGCAAGTCGCACCTGATTATCGTCTGGCCGCTCTTAAACGCCCCTGCGTCATCCCATAACTCTCCGCTCTCTCTCTCTCTCCCGACCAAACTATCCTCGCACACTCCGAAAATAGAAGTTCCATTGCGTGACTGACGGAAGTTGTCGAGTTCTTTACGCTTGCAGCTCCGTGCGTAGAGGTTAGTCCTCTTTTAAGGCCTTTTTTAGAGAGCGTTTTATTTTTTCAAATATCTGTGATCAACACGGAAGCATTTGGATGAATTCAAGATGTGTAGTCAAAAAAGAGAAATCTTTTGTATTGCTGGTATTCGACCGATTTAGGTTTGTTTTTGTGGCCTACCACTCTTCAATGTTATTCTTACTCCTCTAATTATTTACGCTTGCAGCTCTGCGCTATGAGGTTAGTGTTCTTTTCGGAACCACATCATCATATTCATGATCATTAGTCAACAATCCTAAGATTGGTTTGACGCAGCTGTCCATTCCTCTCTCCTATCCGCTAACCTTTTCATTGCGACGAATCTCTTCTCTTTTACATCCTTTATAACCTGTCCTATGTAACTCATTCGGGGCCGTCTCTAACCTTTCTTCCCTTCCACCTGTCCTTCTACGATTGTTTTCATCTGGCCGTCATGTCTCAGAATGTGGCCAACTAAGTTTTCCCGTCTTCTGCTTAAGGTTTTTTATAAGATTTCTCTCGACTCCCACTTTTTTTAGCACTTCCTCGTTACTTGCATGGAGAGCGTTTTTTCAAATATCCATGGTCTACTCGGAAGCATTTGGATGAATCCAAGATATTTAGTCGCCAAAGAGAAAATATTTTTAATAACCTTATGTATTCGAACTGTTAAGGCTGGGTAAGGTTTTCTCGAGTTTCCAGACGGGTGAGATTGTCAATTTTCTTCAACATTTCGAGGTTTGACACGTTCCGCGTCATCATGGAATGATAACCAAACAGAAGATTTATGAAATATGATTTGATGCTTTCCCGGCGAATAATGCGGGTAAACTCTTCTCGGGATTTCCACCGGGTTAATTTATCCGTAATGGCCAACGTTTCAATCCCGACTCGAGACTCTCCCTCAGGGCTGCTGAATGTTGTTTTATTTGTGTGCAGGTGTAGCATTGTACTAAATGAAATGAAAATTTTAGGTTCAATAATAAGTTAATATAATCTCTGAAGTGCATCAAAGCTGAAACTAAGGTATTCTGTGGAATCAAAAACATTAACTGTTAGTTATTCTGTTTTCATTTTAACCACGTCCATAACCGCACCATTCTTTTATGATATAACCCTATACATGCTGAAAACGACTGTCTAGCACATATAACTTTTAAAGCAGTTAAAATTTAGGTATTTTATTAAAGCTATTCTTTCTGTAGTAATCGTGAAGAGGTCTTTATTCTCTCGGTGCACCCATTCCGCGTTGGTCGTGGCCGACTGTGGGGACGTAGTTGCGAGATAAGCCTCTTAGGCCTTTGTGATTAGCAGCGAGTGGACACGGCGAACCACGGGTCGCGTGTGGAGGGGAATGGGATAAGGGCGGGGTTGGGGGGAGGGAAGTAGGGGGAAGGTAACGACGGTGGAAAACCTCCCCCATCCCTCCTTCCTCCTCGAAGTCTTGTCGCTCAGTGCGGGAAGGAGGAAGTGGATAAAGAAAATAAAGAAAGCTGGAGGTGAGATAATGAAGTGAGGCTAAAAAAAAAACGAGAGACACCCGTTCCCTGCGGCTTCGTTCAGCTCCCCGCGCGTCACGCTGTAAAGGAGTCGTTGAACTTTAAAAAAAAACATAAAAAATAATGAAAATACAAAGTGACCCGACTCATGAGAGAATCTCTCGCACCACTCCTGCGAAAAATTAAATTTGCAATCGGGATTTGGCATACTTATTTCTTATGGCTATTGAATTTCCAATAGCTGCAGCGATTGAGACTATGATATTTTTATGCAGATAATAAACAGTAGTTCTATAGCAGTCAGTCTGGCACATGTCAGTGGGCAGAGAACCAGTTGGTGACTAGTAAATAATGCATGAATTCCATAGCCATTTCATTTTAGAACTTTAAAAAACACAGAAGGAAAATGATAGAGAAATGGTGAAAATATACAGTGACTTGACTCATGACTGAATCTCTTACACAAGGGCTGCGCAAAAAATAAAAATGACAATCGGTGTTAGGTATGCATATTTCTGATGACTACCTGCATTTCTAAATATCTCCAACGGTTAACACTGAGCAATTTTTTCGCATATAGATAGATATTTTATTTGCTCTAGAATTGTCCTTTGGAGCATAAGTGCATGCTACCATAATTTTGAGAAAATCTTCTGGGATTTTCAATGGGACATTGAACATTATTATTAAATGTTGATAACAAAATAATGTTATAATAATAATGTTGATACATGAACATCTGGTGAAGTATTATGCTCATACATATTCACTTTCAATGTATTGATATAGTCATCAAATGTAATAATAAATGGACAAAATACAGTATTTCATACACAGAAAATACAATAATATTTCATTATTTTAACATAAACATCAAATTTCATATAAATAAACTAAGGATAATCTTTTTTTTTAATTATCCACTGTCGTGATGTCTTACATATAATAACAATGCATGAATTATTTGGGTATTTCATTTTAGAACAAAAAAATAGAGAAGGAAAATTATAGAAAAATTATGAAAATATAGTGACCTGACTCTTGAAATAAAATATCACACAATGACTGCGATAAATGAATTCGACTATCGTTGTGGACATCCCTATTTCCTAGGTTCTCACACGTGATCGTTACTACAATGAGGAGAAGGTATATAATTTTTACCCATTTCGTTACCTTTCAATTTTATATGTACAATCGTCTAAAATGCATGCCCTTGTATTTTTAGCCTACAAATTGCTCTTCGGTTATACTTTCCAGTAACTACAGCTGAAATGTAATTGCATTTTATTCTGGCCACTTTAATTCATTGCCTTCTACGTTAATCGAAAATTGAAGCCACGTATCCCACAACTGCCCATGGCCAGTGGGTAAAGTATTAAGATAAAACATTTTATCTCTACACCTTCAAAGCTATCAAATCCTTTACTTCGACTTGTCTTCATGAAAATATATGCAACTTAATGTAAACTCATTTCAAATGGAAAAAAATTATGATATTGGTCTATATGACTGGATATTTTACTTGGCACATTTCTAATAATGGAAAGTTAATCGAACCAACAGATCCAACAGCCCCCAAAAATTGTCATGAAAACTCTTCATCCTTTTCTTTCAATTGAACTCTCGCAGTTTTCTATTGTTACTCCTCTTTTAACTTCAGTTGAATTAATAACATAGGATAATGAAATAAAATTCGAGGACATCAAGCCACTTACTTAATGGAAATCTCATGAAAAATCCTATGCGACTTATTGTACCGCCAGTGACACGATAACGTAATAGTTACTTTTAAAGCATTTTGGCTCACATATGACGCTAGCATGCCGTTGCTCAGCCTTTAATGTTCAATATAATATCTATTTCTAAGCAGTATTTCGAATTAAATGTCAACTATGAACAGGCAGTTAACGAATATTTTTTTACTCACACCTGTCGTTTCATAACCTAGCAGCATATGAATGAATGAATGAATTTATTACTCCAAAACTAAATGTACACTTTTTTTAACAACACAAAATAAAATGGAGCTTTAGGTAGCTTCAATGGTAAAAAAAACCAGCATGGAAGCTACCATCCTTAAAAATTGAATTCAAGGCAGGCCAGAAAACAAAAGAAAGTTTATATAATTTTTTTGAAACATTATCCTTATGAAACCTATATGTGGCAATAACTTACAATATACAAGAACAAAGTATAACTTGTGGACAAAATAAAATAAATTCCTATTTTCTCCTTTCACAAAAAATATAAAATAATAATATATAATAATATTTATTTATTCACGAACACATAAAAAATAACTTTTCTTTATCATGGGATAGCATCCAATCTTTAGCCTTTTTACAAAAATTATTTATACTCATTAATCGAACAAGGTAATTTTTTAAAAATCTTAGGCACCATATAAAGAAACGATATTTAAAATATAGAAAGATTAGGCTTAGGAACTATAAAATTAACATTCCTACGTAAGTTATCCCGGAGACAAGCTGACGATTCCTAAACTTGTAATCACATAAATTTCGCAATTGATGTTGAGGCTCTTCATTGACGGGCCGATAACTGGGGAATATCATTAATCCATCTCCGTTCACATACGGAGATCAGTGATTCAATGCCAGAGTGATATGATCCATTTGCGCTCTGGACTTTTTCCAGTAATGAAGGGAGGGGGAGAGAGAAAAGATGAATGAAAAATGGCGACACATGTATGGTTCACCCGACGATGGGCATTCCTCGTACTCAATTATCGCTTTCATCGCGACAATGCATTTCGGAAACTTTGTTCGGGTAGGTGATCAATTTAAGTACCTTGACACTCACTCGCGGCTCTGTAAAAGCATCGAATTAAGCAGGCGCATCACTCCTTCTATTCCGATCTTCTTTTGTCTTTGATCGCCACGAGCTACTCGCTCAAAGATGACGACTCAAGATGTCATCTTTGCAGGTGTTGGAAGTTTTTTTTCTGGTGTGAAGATTCACATTTGATGATGAATTCTTGACGCTCTCATGTAGGAATTTTGGATTATATAGATAAGATTTATTTCAGAATTTCTCTAATATGAAGAGCGAACTGAAGATTCAAATTTCAAAAAGATAAGTTGACGCCATCCTGTGGTAATTTCATATTATAGAGATGAGAACTTTTTCAGAATTCGTTTGATCGAATAGAAAAAGAAGGTTTATGAAAAAAACTTAGTTGAAACTTTCGAATTTGAATGTAATTAAAGGTCCATTCCAAGTACTGTGAAATTTTCGAATAAACAACTACTCCGCGATGTAAGACCGGTCGTGAAGTAGAGTCGTCATCTTAAAATCTCCGATCGAAAAAAAAATCATTCCCTTCATTCATTTTTTTCATTTTTCAAACAGCCTTCATTCATTTGTTTTAATTATTTTTCAATCAGCCTCCTGCTTCACGCATGATTTGCGCCACATTTCGGAGACCTTCTCGATACTATTAATTTAAAGAAGAAAAAAAAAGAATAAGGCCGATAATGAAAATTACGCAAGATTGGACCCACTCGGAACAAATGAATGTCGCGGTCACGCCACCGAAATGTATATATAGCTATTCGCGTGGCCGGCTCTCCGTGTGAGTGTCGAGGTGTTATCGATACAAGAATCGCATTGGGGCGACTTGCGGTGTCGAAGCGAACCCCGATCTCGAATGAAACGAAGTGATGCAGAACCGTAGTTGTCGGTTGGCGTGGGACGGGAAAACCGCTGACGGATGTCCATTTGACTCGTCGCCTCCCTCGTTCTGCAAAGACGGAAGGGTAAGGCGAGATGTTGTCCGTACATCATGCGGAGAAGAAAAATAAGAAGGAGAAAAAGGTTGATTGGATCGGTCAAAAGCCAGGGGGGTTTCATCTTTCGTTCGTTCTGGTATTAAGGCCACGGGGCACGGAATTGCGCAGGTTAGAGCTGCATTAATTTCTAAAATGGCGTGGAATTGCGCGAATACATGACGACATTAGAACAGGGGCTATTTTGCCGTCTCACATCCACGCATTCTCGCATGTGTTCTAGCAATTCACCGCTTTACACGACGCAATTTTGACTGCGCCTTCGTACACACGTCAGATTGTGCAAGTACGTGCCCCGTGTAAAACGGCTTTCAGGTATGACTGGTTCAGGTTTCATTTCGTTCGTTGACTCTTTGCTCTCAGCCGTTGTAGGAGCATAAAAATATGGAACCGTCCAATTATATTAATTCTTTCTTGGTTACTGCGTGTCATCTCTGTGAATTGTGACTGAAATTTGCCGGAGGTTTGCTTAGTGGAGTTCGTGTGTATTATAATACAATCATGGGCGTACCTAGCGAAAGGCAGGGGGGGGGGGGTAGCTGCCCCCCCCTGCCCTTAGCTGCTCTCCCTCCTAGAAGCAAAAATCGCAAAGTATTTTAGCAAAATCAGTACTGAATTGAAACGAAAGTATTCAACAAATTTTCATTAAACCCACGAAAAATGATTTATAATAGTATAAGATATGTAACTGAAATAAAAATATTTTTTCAAGGAAATAATCTCATAAATCCCATGGCTTGCACCCACCCCCTAGACCATGGCTTGCCCCCCCTCCCCCAGTTATGATCCTGGGTGCGCCCTTGAGTACTGTTTCAAGAAGCATCTGCTCTCAGCATTGAACATCCTAACGAAAAGACGTAAAAAATTGTTCTTCTATTGCTAGTATTTTCTCTTCCAGTTCTCCATTTAAAAATTGCCTTTTCTCTTTTCTCTAACCCTCTTATTATCTTGCCTCCTCTTTATTACATTTCTTGTACCCACGTATCTACAAATTTCTCTGGCATAATTTTATTAATCGCCCTATTCTAAGATGAATAGTTTTGGCCGTGACTTGGAGAAATGTGCTTAGCATTCATACCTATGTGAACGTGGCTAATTTTTTTCCAACGTGTGTTTTCTGTGAAATTATCAAGTTTTTTGCTTCTATTCACCACAGCCGTTTGATTTATCGTAATGGCATAAGTTGGTGTGACACTTTGCCTTATTTAGTGTTTAGTTTGATTGAAATTTACCGAAGGTTCCCTCAATTGAGTTCGTTTGCATCATAATACCATTTCAAGAAGCATCAGGTCACAACATTGAATTTGAAATTATATCTTATATGAAAAGGATCACGGACTGGATTCTTTGCGATAGCATTGAGATAGAAAATCAAGCCTTTCCAGCCTCGAGAGGAAATAAAAACGTTCGGATAAAAGCGCTTAGCCTTTGAGTGACGGCTGAGGGGTATTAATGCTCTTGCTCCTTTTATCTCTCTTCTCTTCCTTTCCTCGTAACATAAGGGTCTAGGCTCAACCTTGTCTTGGCGCAGAGACGCTTTTTTGACCTTATAAGGGCTCGTTTTTCCAGGAAAAGAGCTAGAAATAATCCAGTTCGTCTTTGAATGCGTTCTTCAAGGCCGATGTCATTATGGAACGCCTATTATATCGCTAGGAGTAGACGAGTCGAATTGCTATCCGCTTCGCAAAGGATTAAATGTTATATAAATTAGATATCAATTCCTTAAATAATATAAATTTATATAAAAACAGCGCTTTTATCGCAAACCAAATTTTAAAAGATGCATCGTAAATCTCAAATGTCGGTAGAGTAGAAACGCTCCAGAATTATAAATATCTAGACAGTGACGCATTATTCATCCATAAAGCTGTGTAATTTAGATAGCGGTTGCCGAAATGTACGCGCGAGTATAGTTTTAGTAAGCATTAATTGCGAAATAAAAGGGAATATCGAGTTTAAAGTGATTACAAAATCAAAATTTACAGCGATGAATTGTTCAAATATGCACTAGCAACGACGACTTAGAATATACTAAAAGTACATTGCAAAATTCCTACCTCGTCTGTCACCTAATTTTTATTTATTTATCTCTTCATCTTTTGTCGGTGAATTGCCGTTCTGTAAATTTTTCATTGAACTTCGATTTACAAAAAGTCAATTCAAAATCATGCTCGTCCCTTAAAATGATCGCAGCGCTGACATGGCATTTCGGTGGCTATTTCTTGAACTAAGCTCCATATTTAATTTTAAAATAAGAATAATAATTCAAATGCCTTTAAAATAATGATTTAAGTGTAAGAATATTGCATTATCATCTGGCTCTGACTTATCCTGAAAATGTCTACTTGATAGCTATTCGGAAAGTGGGTTAAAATTAGCAAGATTTGACCCGGACAATATGACAAACAAAAAACTGAGTTTATAAAAATTTTATAATGAATATCACATATTATTTATGTATTCCTTTATTCAAGGTTGAAAGCCTAATTCAATGCCGGTGCATGGATTTTCCTTCGAAATATTATTCAGCAGAGGTGAACGAAATTTCATTCGTTTGACATGAATTTCCTGCTTGCTGTTTTCAGATACTGGACACTACTAATATAATGAAACTATAGGTAAAAATCTGAACATCATATGGCTTTTGAACAGGTTCCTAACATTGGGACTCGTGGACATCTAAGCGTGCTTTTTCCCTGTAGAAAAAAATGAATTTATCAAATCGCTTACAACAGCACCCTAGGATGTTACAGAATATTTTTAGTATAACCGCGTCAATTAAATATGGTCGTATACTTTAAACTTTTTTATTACTGCAAATGTTACTCGCTGCTGCAGTCACATCCGTACCGTTGCATTTATTTATTGTCAAGCGTCACTGTTCCAAAAAGCTGCCGATGCAGTTTATCTTCGGTTCTGTGAACAGGCAGCGGAGTGGTTTTATTGAAGTAAAAGTTTGAGAATGGATTAAGAGTTAAGTATACTAGTAATTCACTCACGTAGCCAGGAATAATACAATGGAGGATCCTCAAGTTGGCACTAAATGTGTTGTCAACCGCCAAAAAATTCAACTGGGTTTACAAAAGTCGCCACTCGCGTCGCTGACGGACAAATTGATCCGAGTCTCATGGAAAAATAAGGTATAATTAGGGGTGTTAACCAAACTTTATGGGGACCGGTTTGGTGTGGTGGTTAGAGTGTTGGCTTTCCACCCGGTGGACTCGGGTTCAAATCCCGGTAGTGGCAGAGAATTTTTAGAGACTGCCCGATCCCTGCTTGAGTGTTGTGTGGAGGACATTTCAAGCGCAACACTCCGTCCGTCTGATGGGACGTTACGCCGTGGTCCCCTTGGCGCCTTTCGTTAAGAGCAGGCTAATGCCAACGCCGTGTTTTTCTCCACCCTTCCTTCCATTCCCTTCCCTCATGGCACAAATGACAAAAAGCTGTCGGTCACCTCCTCTAAATACTATACGATACAAACTTTATATACATGATGATGCTATCTATCAAACTCGTAAAATTTCAATGTTAGTTCTCGCAATTATAGACATTGCGCTGCAAAATATAAGAAACAAGTGGATCGCATAGCACTCATCACCGCGCGGCGGACATTATTGAAAACCGTTTAAAATGCGACCGAATTGGCAGCAGAAATCATCCGTCTATGGATTAGAAATGAGCCTCCTCTATGCATTCACCTTGGTAACAACCTTAAGGCTAACACGTGGCACTTATACATCTACACAGGGCCAAAGTCATTCTACGTTTGTAGTGGTAGTGGCCCAAAATTCTTGGATGTGCCCCATTTATACTATCTACGAACGAATACTATCTATTATCCAAACCAAAAATTTACTACAGTTTGCCAACAGCAATCAAAGAGGGAACAACATATAAACCTACCTAAGGCATTTGGTAACTCTGGTTATTATGCAAAAAAACTATTATAGGGGACATCTTATAGAAGTATTTTCAAACCTTATTCCCTTTTATTAATTTCGGTAATTTTATTTCAATTCCATCCTTTTTTCTTACGACCGAATTGGAAACAGAAATCACCTTTGTATGGGATGGAATTAGACCTCCTCTATGGAGTCCCCTTGACTTTAGATATGCGGCAGGTGACTGAGCAGAAAAAAATTGCGTCGTACTTTCCATGCTTATAATGACTTGTATGGTTATTCCGGTGCTCGTAAATAGATCACCTCTCTGAATGGGAATTGAGTCATCTTCTCTTAAATGGCTCATAATACATATAAATGTATTATGCCGGCCTCGGTGGCGGCTGGGTAAAGTCCTCGTCTGCCAAACCGAAGGTCGCGGGTTCGAGTCCCGCCTGGGTAGGTTGACCCCATCCAGGGCATGGTTGTGTGTGATAGTTGCTGTTTCATGTTATACCCTCCGATGTAAAAGGCCTTGTGAGCTGTTTTCGGGGCGATGGAAATAAATAAATAAATTTCTTCTTTGGACCCCCGAATTTTATAATCCCAACTCATAAAATGAGGAGTATCTTGAATTGTACGGGCGGAAGATCTTACTGTCATAGTTCGTTAAAGTTTAAGGCGATCCACCGAGGTATTTCTGAGTGGGAGCATAATCTTATCGAGCATACCTTGAAATTGCCATATCCTCTTGTAATACATTCCGTCTTCGTGGGATTATAAAAATGAATGTCGACATTACCACTGCTCTCTTTTGCCGTAGTAATCCACCTGGAATTCTTCGAAATTTCAGCTAATTCTTGAAGAAATATACATTATTTTTAAATTAATGCCTGAAATGAAAATTATTCTAGCAAAGAATCTGTGCACTTGAAATATTTCGTGTTTCTAGCTATTTATCGTATTATTTATAACTTATTTCATGCATCTTTAACCTGAAATTCACCGAAGTTATATGGTCACTCATGATCTTTATTGTTTGTGAACACCGGTTTCCAATTTAGTCTAAAATATAGTTCCATGCGCGTACGTCTCTAATGAGCTTTCCTTTCGCAAACATGGGCACAAAAA